>NC_040288.1:33195459-33499053 GCF_004118075.2 Vigna unguiculata
GTTATTTTAATTTTAGTGTTCTGAATGTTATATTGATCTAAATAGTCACCTAATTTGTTTATTACCCCAAGTTGAATAGCTTTTATATATAGATCGGACACTTCTTTACTAAAAGTAAATCTGTAGTTCATTGATTGGATTGATTCGCATTTACCATAAAACCAATTATTTTGAAGAATATTTTTTGTTAATCAAAACGAAATTCATCCAAATAAATTTAGATAAATTCGAATCATATCATCATGTTATCATTGACACCAGTGTCCTCATGTTCTTTTTTATTTTTCTTTCGTAGTCACTTATTTTTTAGAGTCTAGATTTTTTATTGAATTTTTTTGATATTAATTTTTGTTAACATTAAAGATACATTATATTAATATTTAAAAATAATAATATATTTTAAAATTTTAAAATTAATAATCATTAATATATTTGAAAAGCATAGCAGAATAATAATAAATAAAAAAAACTCATGAGAAAATTCAAATTCCTCGTTTTCCTTCCCACTCTGCCTCGTTGTTTTTCCCAAAAGCAGTATTTGCTGCTCTCTCACTCTGGCTCTCTTTACCTCACTATTTTGAAAAATGTGTAATATAATACTTAGTTTGAGTATAATATTATTTTTATTAGTGTTTAGTGTGAATATAATGACATACAAGAATTTTTTTATTCTATATATATTTTTGAAACATTCTTTTCTAGTTTTCATTTAGAACATAATAACATTCTTTCCCTTTTTTGTTCATATACTTTTTGTGAAGATTATTTTGATCTTCTATTGTGTCGATAAAACATCTCGGAATTATTTTGTTTTATAATTTTAATACTTTTTCTTATAATTAGTAACGGCTATTTGAGAATTATATTATACTTTATCAGCATGTGCTTTATCTTATTTTTTATTATAATTTATTTAAAATTGCAGACTACTTATTAACTCTTACCATGTGAAAAGATTTAGCAATGTTATAGAAGAGATTGACAACTTGAACTATGAACTATGATACATCTTCAAGTAACTTTGATAAAAATTGCTCTCAAGGTCATTATAATTTTTTCCCTTTCTTTTTAACCATCTAAAAGTAAATTATTCTCAAATAGTAGTCGGTTATCAATGTAAAACAAATAATATTATTATATCTAAATTAATATATTATACTTTTATTGGGTTTAAACTCAATCCAAATTATTCATAAACTGGAAAGAGGCATGTTATAGAAGGTAGCACGAGTACTATAGGCCATATTCCCAGATTTCTTCAATTTGAACTCAGCTGCGACTACAGTCAAATTTCTGCCGGACTTCACTATGGAGGCATTTGCTAACACTTCTTCCTGGATAAACGTAAAGTGCAAAACACATTTATCAAAGTTGAAAACATGAGTAGTAAAAGATATTGAAGGATTTGCATGCTATAAAGTGCAAACTGCACTCGAAAGTAAAGTGTAGGTGGCAATTACTATTGAAAACAACCAAGGCGTTATTGATTTATAAACAACTGTAAAGTTTGTTATGTATGCACTTTTATCTTTTCAATTCAAATTAAATTTGATTTTTAATTGGTTCACCCCTCACCCCGGAGCCGAACCGTGCTCTATTAGGATCTTCGTCCAAAAATAATATCTCAAACTCAAGGGCAATTCAGGAATCCTCAATATGAAATGTAATAGTCATCCACCAAAAATTGTCAATGCAACTCACCAACATCACACAGTGTAGGGTGGGCAAAAAAATCCAAATTTTCAAATCCAATCTATAATTATCCAAATCCATATTCCATATTACTTTTAAGTATATTTTAATATAATTATCTTAAATCCAAATTCATATTATTGGATTTTAAGTCCAATCCATTAAATTGGATTTGGTTTAGATATTATAAATTAGATAACTTTTTGAATTTTAAAAATTCAAAATCAAGGTTAGTTCCAGTTAGGTTAGGTAAGGCAAGACCAAGTCGGGTTGGCTTCAACTCATGCAAGGTAGAGCCGGCTTGGACCCAAGTAATGCAAGGTTGAGTCGGATCCAAGACAAACAGAACTAAGTTATGCTAAAGTTAAGTTAGGCTAGACCAAACCCAAGTTAGGCTAGCCTAAGCTAAACCCAAGTTAGGTAAGCCCAAGCCAAACCCGAATCAGGCTGACCCAAGATTGGACAAGAATTGCCTAAATCAGGCTAGGTTGGGCCCAAGTCAAGTTAGGTCAAGTCAAATGGATGTCAAGTTGGTAGGGTTTCGTCCATGACATGTTGGGTTAAGCTGAATTGGACCCAAGTCAAGCTAGTTCCAGGTCAAGTTGATCGGGCACGTCGAGTTGACTCTGGTCTAGATAGGTAAGGTTGAGACAAGTCGGGTCTATATCAAGCCCAATCAAATAGAGTTCACTTCATGTTGAATAGCACTGAGCCCAAGTTGGGCAAAGTCGAATGCGATCCAGGTTAGGCTTAAAGAGGCCTTAGTTGATTTAATTTAAGCAAGGTCCAGATCGAGCTAAGTCAAACAAGACCCAGATTAAGTTGAGTAAGCTGAGACGACTCCAACCTAGGTCGGATCAAATTGCAAAAGTCCATGTCAAGCCGAATTGATTTGGGCATAGGTCAAGCCGAGTCAACTTAGGCCAGCATCAGGTTGGATCCAAGTAAGTAAAAGTCAAGTTGAGCCAAGTCTAATTGAATTGGGTTGGGTCTAGTCTAGGTTAGGACTTAGTTGGGTCAAGCTCAAATCAATCTGAGTCAAGTATGGCCAAGTTGGATTAGGTTGAGCCCATGTTAGGCTTGGTCTAGTCAAACTAGGTCTAACAGGGCTGAGTCCATGTTAGGTTGGATATGGCCAAGTTGAACCCAAGTCATGCCAATTCAAATCTAATTTGGAAAAAACTAAGGAAATTGTAATTAATCTAATTTAAATTGGATTGGAAAAATACAATTCAATTTGATTTAGTTAAAATGGATATGGATTATAGATTCAATCTTTTTTATTGGATTTGGATTTGATCTAGATTGAATTTTGAAAAATCCAATTTATGAACACCCGTAACACATTGAATGACTATGAAACTTGTTCATTATGCCTTTTGCTTCTTGTTGGGGAATGGAGATAATAACCTAAATTGTATGAACAATACTTTTAAGGTTGATTTAACAAGTTTTCAAGAGTTCAGAGAAAGACAATAATAAGAAATTCCAGAATTTTGGATCAGGCTTTGATGGCTGTAGTTGTCTTGTTAAAATTCTGTTATCCTATTGCACGCATAGTTATCTTTCAAGTATTATCAATGAGGTCCTAATCACACTGATCCAAAGCAATCTCCCAAGCAAATGCTAAGAAACTGAGCAACAGAAGTTGAATGATGCTGAGTAACATTGTCTATAATTATAAGAGTCCAAACTCTCAAACTAATTACTTGAAGTTTTAAGAGGCTTGCTTTCTTTTCTAATGTCCTCAAGCTTTGCTCTGCTGTTTCAAAATACAATTCAAGATAAAACACTCCATTTCTTCATGCAGCACACCACCGAACCATTCTACTTGTTTGAAGGAAAAACGTTGTATCGCAATAGAAAACCATGGAAAGCATAAAGACTGATTATATACTCACATTTACCGGAGTGGCAGACATGTAAGAAATGCTAATTTCCCCAAGAAAAAGTTCCTTGTCCTCAGCAACTACCGTTCTAGCACAAGCAGTTGACAGAATCTCACTCAAAGTCCCAACAGAACCTCCATGCAGAGTTCCATAGGCATTCTGCAATTCCAGTAAAGAAAATGAAAAAAAAAAAATCATATACTATCACTTTAATACTCTTTTGTTAGTTTCCACCGAACAAAAATGCTAACTTTGAATATGGAAAAGTGAATTTATTTGGTATCATATAAAATGAAACTATAACAAACCCAAATGACAGCCCTTAACTGTAATTTGCAACGAACCAAAAATATTTCATACAACCTAAATCATGCTTGATCAGTATATTAAAAAAAAAAGAGAGAAGGGGTTTTCTGTTTTTTATATTTTGTTTTCACTTTTAATTACAAAATTGTCACCTCATTTTAACTCTGTTTCTGATTTTCAAGAGTCTGTTCATGTTACATGTGACCAATGAGAAATACAAGGCCCAAGAGGATGATCAATAGGCCTGGTGGTTGGTTTGATTTCATTCACTGATATGCTTTTAGGACTCATTTTCCTTCTAGAAGAAGTTTGTTAAGTTTTCCAGTATTGTTATTTGGCCGTAGCATAGAGAATCTTTCAATTGCATTTGTCTTATATATTCTGTACTGTGCATTGAATGGAGCAGAGAAAAGTTTTCCCATTCCTTCTTTCATCTCTTCTCAGGAGGTAGCCTGACCTCAAATTTGGGCATCCTTTTTCTTTTATCAGTTCATGAAACCTTGTCAATGTGCAAACTTTTGAGTTCTGGAAACAAAGTAAACAACCATGCTGTTTTCTGCAATTAAAAATCAACAGAAAACCATGAAAGTGCCACTAGAACTGCAGAGGAGTGGTATTTAATAAACACTCATTCCATCACTCCCTCTATATATTGCTAATCGTAATTTATAAGAAACTATGGAATCATGAATAATTTGAGACTCACAAAAATTTTCTTATTTCCAATAAATTTTAACCGGTAGTTGACAGTGTAATTAGAAGAGTGTATTACTAACAGGGAAAATTATCAGAATGTTCGTTGCCCCATATTGAATAAAGAAACACTTCAAATAAAAAAGCACAACGACCTCACGTCATTGTTGCAGAACATATCCATTAAGAATAAAGTAAGATTACAATATATAATTGGATTCAATCTTCAATAGTCCTTAAATCCCACATTTCCCAATTTTCTCATATTCCCATCACAATATTGTAGAAGAAATAACTACAAATCACAACACTTACAAATGTAGTTCCACAAGAGACAAAACATGGAAATATTCTCCAATCATATGAATAGAATCTTTCATGAATGTTGAATCTAAATTTTGTGCTTACATAACGGTTTACATACACAGATGGGTGGTTTGGCGTGAACGGAGATAGAAATTCGTCCTGGTTGGATATGAAGGATTGTGATGAAGTTCCGAAAGAAAGGGTCGTAGGTGCCACGCGCGTCCCACTTAGGGGGAACGGAGGTGGAAGCTCCCATTTGATCAACTAAGCGCAAGACCGCGGAGGCAGCTGCAGGGTCAACCTCCTCCGAGATTTTCAGCCATGGCGACGCGCACGAGCTTTCTCCTTCCTCACTTCCCATTTCTCAATTATGTATTCAAATGGCTTTCATTTACTTTTAATCATAAAATATTAAATTCAAATATTTAACTACCGTATAAATTAATTTATTTTAAAAAATAAAATATATGGTAAATAAGTTATAAAGAATCATATGATTGTAAATTTATCATTCTAATTATACGTTATTCTTGTTTATTAACTTAAAATTATATCATTTAATTTATTATTTTGTATTAACTTTATCTTAACATTATGTAATTTATTTTTAATAATTCTTTTTATTAAATTAAATTTATTTCATCTAATCCATCTCTATTCAAATAATAATTTTTTTATGAAAATTGTAATTATATTATTCAATTTATTTTCAATTACGTATTAATTTTTTACTTGGACCATATTTTATTTCTTACTTATGTGATGACCAGATGAATCGATAAAATTCATTTAATTTGTACATTTGTACAATAATGTATTTAAAAGTATGAATCCTTCTAGTGGAGAGATCTTAAAAAAAACATGTAGGCTCTTAAAAAAACATGTAGGAAGAAAAAAAAGGAAATTGATTTGATAAAAACATTTCTTGATATGAAAGAAAAGGAAACTTTATTCGGTTTTGGAAAGATAGTTGGTTTAATGAAGTTATTCTCATAAAGTATCTTCAAATGTATGTCAATTCCACTATTAAGGAAGCTAAATTAAAGGAGATTGGCAAATGGAGCAAGGAATCTTAGGAATGAAAATTACAATGACGAAGAGATTGGCTTGAATGAGAGAAAGTTCATATATCTAACTTGATGTATGAGTTGGGAAAGTGTACATTATATAAGGACAAAGAGGATGAATGAGAGTGGAAGGAAATAAGACTAATGTTTTTACTTGAAATCAGTGTACAACAAAATTAGAAATAGAATAACGAGAGAAGATTTTGATATTTTTTGTCAGCTTTGGAATATTAAAGTTTTTTCCATCGACATTACACTTTGTATAGAAACTAGTGATTAATAGAGTTGCAACTTATGACAACTTATCCAAAAGAAGAGTGGATGTGACATATCACGCATGTGTAATGTGTAACGGGGGGTGAGGAATCAATACTATATTTATTCTTTGATTGTACTATAGCAAGAAACTTATGGAAGTTGTGTGATAAATGGATTGGAATTGTCACGGCACACCAAAATATATAAAAAATCAAAACACTTCCAATGATTTAACTTGTTAGGGATAAACAATAAAGGTAACACATATTGAAAATGTATGTGGGTAGCTATTGTATAGTCTATTTGGACACATAGGAACAATATAATCTTTAAAAACAATGAAAAAGATATGGAGGAGATGTTTAATTTAGTCCAAGTTGAGGCTTGGATATGAATTACAAATAAAATACCAAAAGCAAAGTTGTCATACTAGAATTGGTGCTTATTCCTCTTATTTGCATTAGATCCTTAAGTTCCTAGTTTCCTAGGAAAACTTAGGCGGATGTTCCTTTTTATAGATACATGCACTAATCTTTCTCTCTAAGACTTTTAGTCTAGAGTGTTTTTTCTTTCTTGTAGGGGTGACTCTCACACTTATTTTGGCTGAAGAGAGTCTCTTTGAAAGTTTCATTTTGCAAGTTTGAAGTGTTGCAGAAATGGAAGTAAGAAAATCCAAATAATGGACGGGTTCAAAAACAATTTTTAGAAGATATAACTTTATTAGATGTTTATCGTAACAATATGGTTATATGTCCTTTTCTTTTTGTCCTAAGCTTCTTTATGTAATCTTAATGTTTGATTCTCTTTTCATGTTTATTTCTTTTCTTCCTAAGCCTCTTTATGTAATCTTATTGTTTGAATCCTCTTTTCAAATGTTTTTGTTAGAGGATTGGAAAACCTCAAGTGTTTCCAATTAGTATATTCTTTATTGTCGATAAAAAATCATGTATTAAAAAAAGTTTAATAATAAATTTCTTGGAGTTGATAAAGTTGACTGATAAAATGTGCAATTAAACCAACTATTTATTACATTTCAATGCGATTAATTGTTACACTAAACCTTATTTACATTAATGTGCTAAGTTCATTAAGTTAAAAACTATTTGCTCTTTTTTTTATTCTTCACCATTATTCCCTTTCAATAGCACATTACAACGGTCGGCAAGTGAGAACTTATCTTCAATATCTCTTATCTCTCATCCTAACTTTTAAACCATGTGAACATATTAGGAATGTAATAAAACTATGAACTATGATACATTCTCAAGCACATGAATTCAAATATGTTGCATATAAATTTGGAGAAGCAATCCTATTAGATGTACAAGAACTTTGATAAAAAAAAATAAAAATTGATTTTAAGGCCATGGTAATATTTCCCCTACTTTTTAACCATCTAAAAGCAAATTATTCTGAAATAATAGTTGGTTATCAATGTAAAATAATATAGTATACTTTTCTTCAGTTTAAACTCAATCCAAATTATTCATAAACTGGAAAGAGGCATGTTATAGAAGGTAGCACGAGTGCTATAGGCCAAATTCCCAGATTTCTTCAATTTAAACTCAGCTGCGACTACAGTCAAATTTCTGCCGGACTTCACTACGGAGGCATTTGCTAACACTTCTTCCTGGATAAATGTAAAGTGCAAAATACATTTATCAAAGGACTTAAGCATGAAGATGGCTTATGAACATGATAATGGCACAGTATAAATAGATGATAAAGTTGGCAAGAGAAGCATCATGTAAGATTACTATTAAAAGATATTGAAGGATTTGGATGCTATAAAGTGCAAAGTGCACTCGAAAGTAAAATGCAGGTGGTAATTACTATTGAAAACAACCAAAGGCTTATTGATTTATTACAAATGTAAAGCTTGTTATCCATGCACTTTCGTCTTTTCAATCAAAATTTAAATTTGATTTTTTAATTGTTTCACGCCTAAGCTGAACCGTGCACTTTATAGGATCTTCATCCAAAAAATAATATCTCAAAATCAAGGGCAATTCAGAAAACCTTAATATGAAATGTAGTAGTCATCCACCAAAAATGTCAATGCAACTCACCAACATCACAAATTGTAGGGTGGGCAAAAAATCCAAATTTTCAAATCCAATCCATAACCATCCAAATCCATATTACTTTAAGCATATTTTAGTATATTTATCTCAAATCTAAATCCATACTATTGGATTTTAAGTCCAATCCATTTAATTGGATTTGGATTACATATTACAAATTAGATAACTTCTTGAGTTTAGAAAATCCAAACTCAAGGTTAGTTCAAGTTATGAAAAGTTAAGTCAGGTAAGGCAAGACTAGGTCAGGTTGGCTCCAACTCATGCAAGGTAAAGTCAACTTGGGCCCAAGTAAGCAAGCTTAGGTAAGGTCAGGTCCAAGACTAACCAAACTAGGTCACGCTAAAGTTAAGCTAGGCTAGACTAAACCCAAGTTAGGCTAGGTCAAGCCAAACCCGAGTCAAGCCGGCCCGGGAAAAGACAAGTTTTGCCTCAAATTGTATCAGGTTGGGCCCAAGTCAAGTCAAACAGATACATGTTAAGTTGGTAGGATTGAGCCCATGTCATGTTGGATTGAGTTAGACCCAAGTCGGGCTAGGTCCAGGTCAACTTGACCAATGTGAGCCCACTTCAAGTGTCTAGTCCATATAGATAGGGTTGAGAGAGGTTGGGTCCATATCAAGCCAAGTTGAGGGGGATTCACTTCATGTTTAATCAAGGTGAGGCCAAGTTGGCCCAAGTTGAGCTTAAACAAGCCCAAGTCTGAGTTAAGTCAAGCAAGGCCTAGACCAAGCTAAGTAAGCCAAGTTCATGTCTGGTCGAGTCGATATGACCCTAGGTGAGAACATGTCAGCCCAAGACTACATCAAGCCAAATCGGCTTGAACCCAAGTCGGGCTGATTCAACACAAGTGCAAATCGAATTGAGTTGAATTGGGTTGGCCTAGGTTCACATCAAGCTGGCAAGCCCACGTCATGCCCAGTAAAGTGGGGCCCTTGTTGAGTCGAGACGACTATGAGCCTAGTTGGGGTCAATTGGCCCCAGTCCATGTTCAGCCAAGTCAACTCGGGCCCTAGTCAAGCCGAGTCGACCTAGGCCCACATCGAGTTGGATCCAAGTTAATAAAAGCCAAGTTGCGCCAAATTCATGCAAGGTCAAGTTGAGCCGAAGTCAAGTTGGCTCAAGCTAGATCTAGGCAAGTTAGCTTGGGTCAGGCCTAGGGCCCAAGTCTGATTGAAATGGGTTGGGCTAGACCCCAAATTAGAATGGGACTTAATTAGGTCGAGCCCAAGTCAATTTCAGTCAAGTCTATCCAGGTTGCGTTAGGTCAAGCCCATGCTAGGCTTAGTCCAATCAAGTAGGTCTAGTGGAGTTGAGTCCATGTTAGGTTAGGTTTGGCCAGGTTGAGTCTAAGTCATGCCAATTTACATCTAATTTGGAAAAACTAAGCAAACTGGAATTAATCTAATTTAAATTGCACCGGAAAAGTCCAATTCAATTCCATTTAGTTAAAATGGATCTGAATTTTGATAAATTCAATTCAAGATCACCCCTAACACATTGATGACTAGGAAACTTGTTCCTTATTTGCCAGAAATCCTAAACTTGTTGCCTTTTGCTTCTTGTAGGGGAATGGGGACAATAATCTAAATTGTAGGAGCAGTTCTTTTCAGGTTAATTTTACAAGTTCTCAAGAGTTCGTAGAAACTTTAGAAAGACAATAATAACAAGAAATTCCAGAATTTTGGATCAGGCTTTGATGGCTGTAGTTGTCTTATTAAAATTCTGTGATCCTATTGCAGGCATAGTTATCTTTGAAATATTATCAATGAGGTCCTAATCACACTGATCCAAGACAATCCCCTAAGCGAATGCTAAGAAACTGAGCAACAGAAGTTCAATGATGCTGATTGTATATAATTATAAGAGTCCAAACATCTCAAACTAATTACTTGAAGTTTTAAGTGGCTTGCTTTCTTTTCTAATGTCCTCAAGCTTTGCTCTGCTGTTTCAAAATACAATTCAAGACAAAGCATTCCATTTCCTCATGCAGCACACCACCGAACCATTCTACTTGTTTGAAGGAAAAACGTTGTATCGCAATAGAAAACCATGGAAAGCATAAAGACTGATTATATACTCACATTTACCGGAGTGGCAGACATGTAAGAAATGCTAATTTCCCCAAGAAAAAGTTCCTTGTCCTCAGCAACTACCGTTCTAGCACAAGCAGTTGACAGAATCTCACTCAAAGTACCAACAGAACCTCCATGCAGAGTTCCATAGCCATTCTGCAATTCCAGTAAACAAAATTAAAAAATAAAAATAAAAATAAAAAATCCACATACTAACACAATACTTTTGTGTTACTTTCCACCGATCAAATTACGAGGTACAACCCCAGTTCCAAGTTGTAATTGGAGAACAGTGTAAACAACATCGAATGTTGAATCTAAATTTTGTGCTTACATACACAGATGGGTGGTTTGACGTGAAATGAGATCGAAATTCGTCCCGGTTGGATATGAAGGACTTTGATGAAGTTCCGAAACAAGGAGTCGTAGGTGCCACGCGCGTTCCACTTAGGGGGAACGGCGATGGAAGCTCCCATGCGATCAACGAAGCACAAGGTCTCGGAGGCACTTGCAGGGTCAACTTCCTCCGAGATTTTCAGCCATGGCGACGCGCACGAGTTTTCTCCTTTCTCACTTCCCATTTCTCAGTCTTTTTCCAACAACCCTCAAATTTTTGTTTGACAACATTATATATTCAAGGTTAATTACTCCCTTGTCCATGTTTTTTTAGTTTTAATAAGGTTCATATTTTTTAAAATGTGTAACAATTAGGTCATTCTGTTAGTATGGTGTTAAGGATATGTCATGTTTGAACTTCTCATTTTTTTGAATTTTTTATTTATTTTTTAATTTTTTAAATTTTTTTTAAATTTTTTTTAAAATTTTTAAATTTTTTTTTGAAAATTATTCATGTCACGTTTCACATACACATCAATATTATGACACGTGTCAAGACACGTGTCAAGTCATTGTTTGAATCTCAATTTAGTCTATATATTTGTTATTTTAATTATATTTCAGTCCATTTTTTTTTAATTTTTAATTTCATCCTCTCCAAATTGAGATCATATTTAACTTTTATGTAAATTTTATAATGATATTTTTATTAAACATTTTAATAATATTAAGTTTATTTTATATTTTGTTTTAAAATTTTAAAATATTTATTTTAACTTGTTACAAAATTGTTTTAAATAATTTATATACAAATGTTAGAGTTGGTTTAAAATTAACAATTTTATAAATTTAAATATAAAATTTTAAAACAATTTTGTAAAAAGTTAAAATAAATATATTTAAAAAATTTTAAAAAAATGGACTGAAATGTAATAAAAATAACAAATATATGGATCAAATTGAGATTCAGACAATGATTTGACACGTGTCACCTTACTGACTTAACACGTGGCACAATACTGACGTGGCACGTGGCATGAATAATTTTAAAAAAATTCAAAAAAATTCAAAAAAATGTGGAGCTGACACGTGACACATATTTAACACCGTTAACTCTATACTAACGGAATGGGCCTAATTGTTATACATTTTCAAAATTATGGACCTAATTGAGACTAAAAAAAATCTAAGAACCTATTTGAGATTTTTCAACAAAAATACGGAGCATGGGAGTATTTTAACCTATATTCAAATGACTTTCATTTCAATAATAAAATATTAAATTAAAATATAAATTAAATTATTTAAAAAATATAATATATGGTAAATAAATTATAAGGAATTGTGTGATTGTAAATTTATCATTCTAATTACACATTATTTTTGTTTATTAACTTATAATTATGTCACTGGTAGAGAAAAAAAAAAGTAAAACTGTCTATTTAGTTGACTGGTAGAGAAAAATATGTGAAATAAAGAGATTTTTTTTAAGTTTATAATTAAATTAATTGATAATGAATAAAATGTTTGCGAAAAACAAATACTCATTTCATCCTAATGCAATCTGGAAAGTCAATTTTCTCAAGTTATATAATAATAAATAACTGATTAAAATTTTTATATCACTAATTACTCTAATGACACAATCAATTAAAGTCCACTATTTTCCATTTGATTATTTATTAATTTATTAATTATAGATTAAATGCGGATAAAGATATAAAGTATATTTGATTGGTTGATGTTAGAAAACTGTCTGTCATAAGATATTTGTATAAGTCATTCTTAAAGAACTCGTCCTGGGTTAAAAATTCTCCCATTTTTTTAATTTTAAAAAATTTAAAAATTATTTGTTATTATTAATTTTTTTATAAACTTGACACTCTAAACTATTACTAATAAAATTTAAGTTAAGTTGTACATGTATTTCAAAAAATTTAACTAATTTGTGAATTTAAATTAGTTTTATGGAATAAGAAATTTGAACTTTTTAATTTAGTTTATAAACAATGACTTTAAGGGAGCCAAATTTGTCCATTTTTTATGTGTTGGGTTAGGTGAGATGAATCAATAAGAGATTACTACTACATCAAAATGAGTGGAATGATACAATTATCATTGATACCTTCAACTTCTTTGGTTCAACAACTACATAATAAAAAAGTATCTAATAGTTTTTTCTAGGGTTTGTTTTGCCAAAAATAGAGTTATACTTGTACATTTTTGGAAAGAGAAGTTTGTAATCGTTAATGGAGTTCAAGAAGAGGTTGAATCAATCTACCATTGATTCTTTATTTTTTAAAAGTTTAGAATTTATTAATCCGATTGACTAATGGAATTAAAATATTCTTTTGATTAAGTTTTTTATATTAAAAGATTAGTATAATTTAATCCAGATAGACTATGATACGTTCAACAAATTAAATTGTGTAAAGAAAGAAAAGAAAAAATTGTACAAATTCTTTTATACCGATTTAGGGGGTGTAGATATGGGGGAGGGTGTGAAGATGTATTTGTGTTGATTTGGGTGGATGAATTTGTGTATTTTTTTCTTAGTGGATTTAGAGGGTAACGTTAGTAGATTTGGAGATAAGTTTTATGAAAGTTAATGAAAAATTTGATTGATGTGATATATAAAATAAATTGTAAAAATAGATAGAATTAGAAGTTACCTAAATACCCTTGATGGAAAAAGAGAATGATTTTGTAATTTGATGTTATGAAAATAATTATAACTAATTAATACATATTAAAAAAATATATTCAAATTATATGAAATTTTAAAATAAAATAAATAAATTTTTATGAATGTAAAAAAAATTATACAGTTAAATTTAAAAAAAATACAATTAAATTTTAAACAAAAGTTATACAAATAAAGTTAAAAAAAAAGTTAAAAAAAAGTTAAAAAACACACATACACGCGACATTGGTGTCGCAACCGGTGTCAAACTCCTTCATGCCAAGGCATTGGTTACATATTTGGTGCCATACACACACACACACACACACTTGCATCGCACCGGTTAGCGGTTAACTAATCGGTGCGCATATCCTCACTATGGGACTTCATCCCCACCACATGCCACCACCTTTTTCACCTAAGTGTGCCACCACAGCCCACCACCTCCATCCTCTTCCTCCCCACCACACCCAAGCACCTCATGTTCTTCCCCCTCCATGGATGCACTCAACAATCACACACACACACACACACCCATGTTGTGTCCCAAAGTAACACCATCACTCACCTCTCACAAGGATTTACGACCACCACATTGCCAAACAACATTCACAATGACACACTCCAGTGTAGCCAATTTTAAATGGTCTTCGAAAATGCACAATGGAGTGGAGGGAATCTCGTTTGAACTTGTCGAATGTAGCCTCAGCCTTAGGAATCTCTCTCAAGAATCTGGCAGGAGGTAAGGGAATCATAACAGATGTTTTTGCATGGGAAATGTGATAACACAAGGGTATTTTGGTAATGTCCCTTAAATAATACGACTATCAGCCCACTTTTGCAGGGATGGATTAAACCATCAATCCCCCAAATCCGCTCTCTCACATCCCTTTAAATCGCTCAAAAGGAACACGGTCAACCTACGAAATCCGCTCTCTCAAATTACCTCGCACAATTCTAATTCACTAACACAAAAAAGGCTTTTAACATCTGATATTTTCGACCTTTGACGTCTGCCCAAACTCCAACGTCATATTGGGTGATGTCAAAATTAACGTCGGAAATATACACCGAAGTCATTTAACGTCGGGGGAGTGGACAACAGACATCCATTTTCGCACTGAATGAAGGGAAAAATCTACTCTATTTGAACATGTCAAACAATTATGTTAAAAATATCAATTATAATACAAATACCATTGTAAAATTTATATAAAAATTAAATTTGATATAGGGATGACATAAATTCACTTTTAAAAAAATTGAGACAAAATAACAAATACAGGGTTATATTAAGACTTTTCATATCCAATAGTGACACGTGGCACTGCCACTGTCATATCACACTGTTCCTCCCACGTGGCATAATGTCAGATTGACACCTAACAATTTTTTTTATTTAAGAAAATTATAAAAAAATTAAAAAAATTACATGCTGACACATGACGCATAGTTAACACCGTTACTGTACTACTAACGAGAAAGAACTTGATTACAACGAATTTTCCAAAATAAGGACTCAATTGAGTCAAATAAAAATGACGGACCTAGTTGAGATTTCGCTACAAGAATGAGAACCTTTGGAATGATTTAACATTTCTTTAATATAAGAGATTTTATTAAATTAAGAAGAATAAGAGGCATGTTGCAAAAGGTTATCGAAAAGTGACTGGGAAAGAAACTCAATGAAGTCTCAAATTGATACTTTAATTTCTTTTTTTTTTTGTAAACATTTTAGATGTTTAACATTCTTTTTTGTTGGTTTTTTTGTTGATTTAAATTTTTTTATGTTTAATTATATTTTAATTTTTAGCAACATAAAAATATAGTTATTTTATTATTTAATTATTTTTTAACTTTGATTGGTGTCCATTAAATAAAATATTAAACACAAGTGTACAATATTTATGGATATTTTTGTTCTTTAAATAAAATAAAATTACATTCATAATTATTAAGTCAGATTTATCATAATTAACTATAAATTTTGTAAGATTTAACACATATTAATTATCTTTAACTACTATTTTTAGGACACTGGTTAACATGGTTCTTAATTTAAATAGATTAATTGAAAAACAAAAGTAACCAAATGCAACATGACAAAATTAAACAATACTTAGAGCAAATTCAATATCTTTTATTATTTCGTTAAGATGTATTTAAGTTTCTAAGAAAATAATTAATGACATTTATATTAATATTAAATTAACTAGTTGCGAGCGTTTATTCCAAGTTATGTAATAATTTCTTGGGTAACCGTTTGTTTAACGCCAACCTTTTCAAATAAAGGAGAAAAACGTTTTGAGGAAAAAGTTGGATCCAGGAAAAATCCATCTTCAATTTTGGAGATAAGTTTTATGAAAGTTAATGAAAAATTTGATTGATGTGATATATAAAATAAATTGTAAAAATAGATAGAATTAGAAGTTACCTAAATACCCTTGATGGAAAAAGAGAATGATTTTGTAATTTGATGTTATGAAAATAATTATAACTAATTAATACATATTAAAAAAATATATTCAAATTATATGAAATTTTAAAATAAAATAAATAAATTTTTATGAATGTAAAAAAAATTATACAGTTAAATTTAAAAAAAATACAATTAAATTTTAAACAAAAGTTATACAAATAAAGTTAAAAAAAAAGTTAAAAAAAAGTTAAAAAACACACATACACGCGACATTGGTGTCGCAACCGGTGTCAAACTCCTTCATGCCAAGGCATTGGTTACATATTTGGTGCCATACACACACACACACACACACTTGCATCGCACCGGTTAGCGGTTAACTAATCGGTGCGCATATCCTCACTATGGGACTTCATCCCCACCACATGCCACCACCTTTTTCACCTAAGTGTGCCACCACAGCCCACCACCTCCATCCTCTTCCTCCCCACCACACCCAAGCACCTCATGTTCTTCCCCCTCCATGGATGCACTCAACAATCACACACACACACACACACCCATGTTGTGTCCCAAAGTAACACCATCACTCACCTCTCACAAGGATTTACGACCACCACATTGCCAAACAACATTCACAATGACACACTCCAGTGTAGCCAATTTTAAATGGTCTTCGAAAATGCACAATGGAGTGGAGGGAATCTCGTTTGAACTTGTCGAATGTAGCCTCAGCCTTAGGAATCTCTCTCAAGAATCTGGCAGGAGGTAAGGGAATCATAACAGATGTTTTTGCATGGGAAATGTGATAACACAAGGGTATTTTGGTAATGTCCCTTAAATAATACGACTATCAGCCCACTTTTGCAGGGATGGATTAAACCATCAATCCCCCAAATCCGCTCTCTCACATCCCTTTAAATCGCTCAAAAGGAACACGGTCAACCTACGAAATCCGCTCTCTCAAATTACCTCGCACAATTCTAATTCACTAACACAAAAAAGGCTTTTAACATCTGATATTTTCGACCTTTGACGTCTGCCCAAACTCCAACGTCATATTGGGTGATGTCAAAATTAACGTCGGAAATATACACCGAAGTCATTTAACGTCGGGGGAGTGGACAACAGACATCCATTTTCGCACTGAATGAAGGGAAAAATCTACTCTATTTGAACATGTCAAACAATTATGTTAAAAATATCAATTATAATACAAATACCATTGTAAAATTTATATAAAAATTAAATTTGATATAGGGATGACATAAATTCACTTTTAAAAAAATTGAGACAAAATAACAAATACAGGGTTATATTAAGACTTTTCATATCCAATAGTGACACGTGGCACTGCCACTGTCATATCACACTGTTCCTCCCACGTGGCATAATGTCAGATTGACACCTAACAATTTTTTTTATTTAAGAAAATTATAAAAAAATTAAAAAAATTACATGCTGACACATGACGCATAGTTAACACCGTTACTGTACTACTAACGAGAAAGAACTTGATTACAACGAATTTTCCAAAATAAGGACTCAATTGAGTCAAATAAAAATGACGGACCTAGTTGAGATTTCGCTACAAGAATGAGAACCTTTGGAATGATTTAACATTTCTTTAATATAAGAGATTTTATTAAATTAAGAAGAATAAGAGGCATGTTGCAAAAGGTTATCGAAAAGTGACTGGGAAAGAAACTCAATGAAGTCTCAAATTGATACTTTAATTTCTTTTTTTTTTTGTAAACATTTTAGATGTTTAACATTCTTTTTTGTTGGTTTTTTTGTTGATTTAAATTTTTTTATGTTTAATTATATTTTAATTTTTAGCAACATAAAAATATAGTTATTTTATTATTTAATTATTTTTTAACTTTGATTGGTGTCCATTAAATAAAATATTAAACACAAGTGTACAATATTTATGGATATTTTTGTTCTTTAAATAAAATAAAATTACATTCATAATTATTAAGTCAGATTTATCATAATTAACTATAAATTTTGTAAGATTTAACACATATTAATTATCTTTAACTACTATTTTTAGGACACTGGTTAACATGGTTCTTAATTTAAATAGATTAATTGAAAAACAAAAGTAACCAAATGCAACATGACAAAATTAAACAATACTTAGAGCAAATTCAATATCTTTTATTATTTCGTTAAGATGTATTTAAGTTTCTAAGAAAATAATTAATGACATTTATATTAATATTAAATTAACTAGTTGCGAGCGTTTATTCCAAGTTATGTAATAATTTCTTGGGTAACCGTTTGTTTAACGCCAACCTTTTCAAATAAAGGAGAAAAACGTTTTGAGGAAAAAGTTGGATCCAGGAAAAATCCATCTTCAATTTTGGAGATAAGTTTTATGAAAGTTAATGAAAAATTTGATTGATGTGATATATAAAATAAATTGTAAAAATAGATAGAATTAGAAGTTACCTAAATACCCTTGATGGAAAAAGAGAATGATTTTGTAATTTGATGTTATGAAAATAATTATAACTAATTAATACATATTAAAAAAATATATTCAAATTATATGAAATTTTAAAATAAAATAAATAAATTTTTATGAATGTAAAAAAAATTATACAGTTAAATTTAAAAAAAATACAATTAAATTTTAAACAAAAGTTATACAAATAAAGTTAAAAAAAAAGTTAAAAAAAAGTTAAAAAACACACATACACGCGACATTGGTGTCGCAACCGGTGTCAAACTCCTTCATGCCAAGGCATTGGTTACATATTTGGTGCCATACACACACACACACACACACTTGCATCGCACCGGTTAGCGGTTAACTAATCGGTGCGCATATCCTCACTATGGGACTTCATCCCCACCACATGCCACCACCTTTTTCACCTAAGTGTGCCACCACAGCCCACCACCTCCATCCTCTTCCTCCCCACCACACCCAAGCACCTCATGTTCTTCCCCCTCCATGGATGCACTCAACAATCACACACACACACACACACCCATGTTGTGTCCCAAAGTAACACCATCACTCACCTCTCACAAGGATTTACGACCACCACATTGCCAAACAACATTCACAATGACACACTCCAGTGTAGCCAATTTTAAATGGTCTTCGAAAATGCACAATGGAGTGGAGGGAATCTCGTTTGAACTTGTCGAATGTAGCCTCAGCCTTAGGAATCTCTCTCAAGAATCTGGCAGGAGGTAAGGGAATCATAACAGATGTTTTTGCATGGGAAATGTGATAACACAAGGGTATTTTGGTAATGTCCCTTAAATAATACGACTATCAGCCCACTTTTGCAGGGATGGATTAAACCATCAATCCCCCAAATCCGCTCTCTCACATCCCTTTAAATCGCTCAAAAGGAACACGGTCAACCTACGAAATCCGCTCTCTCAAATTACCTCGCACAATTCTAATTCACTAACACAAAAAAGGCTTTTAACATCTGATATTTTCGACCTTTGACGTCTGCCCAAACTCCAACGTCATATTGGGTGATGTCAAAATTAACGTCGGAAATATACACCGAAGTCATTTAACGTCGGGGGAGTGGACAACAGACATCCATTTTCGCACTGAATGAAGGGAAAAATCTACTCTATTTGAACATGTCAAACAATTATGTTAAAAATATCAATTATAATACAAATACCATTGTAAAATTTATATAAAAATTAAATTTGATATAGGGATGACATAAATTCACTTTTAAAAAAATTGAGACAAAATAACAAATACAGGGTTATATTAAGACTTTTCATATCCAATAGTGACACGTGGCACTGCCACTGTCATATCACACTGTTCCTCCCACGTGGCATAATGTCAGATTGACACCTAACAATTTTTTTTATTTAAGAAAATTATAAAAAAATTAAAAAAATTACATGCTGACACATGACGCATAGTTAACACCGTTACTGTACTACTAACGAGAAAGAACTTGATTACAACGAATTTTCCAAAATAAGGACTCAATTGAGTCAAATAAAAATGACGGACCTAGTTGAGATTTCGCTACAAGAATGAGAACCTTTGGAATGATTTAACATTTCTTTAATATAAGAGATTTTATTAAATTAAGAAGAATAAGAGGCATGTTGCAAAAGGTTATCGAAAAGTGACTGGGAAAGAAACTCAATGAAGTCTCAAATTGATACTTTAATTTCTTTTTTTTTTGTAAACATTTTAGATGTTTAACATTCTTTTTTGTTGGTTTTTTTGTTGATTTAAATTTTTTATGTTTAATTATATTTTAATTTTAGCAACATAAAAATATAGTTATTTTATTATTTAATTATTTTTTAACTTTGATTGGTGTCCATTAAATAAAATATTAAACACAAGTGTACAATATTTATGGATATTTTGTTCTTTAAATAAAATAAAATTACATTCATAATTATTAAGTCAGATTTATCATAATTAACTATAAATTTTGTAAGATTTAACACATATTAATTATCTTTAACTACTATTTTTAGGACACTGGTTAACATGGTTCTTAATTTAAATAGATTAATTGAAAAACAAAAGTAACCAAATGCAACATGACAAAATTAAACAATACTTAGAGCAAATTCAATATCTTTTATTATTTCGTTAAGATGTATTTAAGTTTCTAAGAAAATAATTAATGACATTTATATTAATATTAAATTAACTAGTTGCGAGCGTTTATTCCAAGTTATGTAATAATTTCTTGGGTAACCGTTTGTTTAACGCCAACCTTTTCAAATAAAGGAGAAAAACGTTTTGAGGAAAAAGTTGGATCCAGGAAAAATCCATCTTCAATTGACAATATTCTGGTTCAGGCATTTTCTGGTACAGTGATTTTCACCATTTTTCAACTATATTAAGACTTCACAGAAGAAGCATCTTGAGTCAAATAGAATCTGTGAAGTGTTCTGTGTCCAAACTTCAATCTCAAAGATGCCTCGCGGAACGCTTGAAGTTATTTTGATCAGCGCCAAAGGCCTCGATGACAATGATTTTCTCTGTAAGCAAGCTCTAAGTTTATGCTCAGCTGATAAGAAAAATCAGACACTGTTTTTGCCAATGATTTCCTCTTCACAGAGATTTCATGATTTTTTTATGAAACTCTGGATCAGAAAGTTTGGATTTTTTGACTTTTAGATGCATCAAAATTCTCTCAATTTATGATGGTTTCGTTTAGTTCTTTTGGGTTGTTGTAAATATCTCTTGTGGTCTGATCTTGATGTGTTCTGCTTGGATCCGGCTTCTCTAAAGTCAACAAATCACTTTAGAGGGTAAAGTAAGTAGTTTTAGCTGTTGATAAGAAAATCAATGTTCAGTGTCACCTCTATATGCATAATTGGGTATGAATGTGTTTGAATACCAACAATTGATTTTCTCTTCAAATTTGTTTGGTTCATATAGCTGTGTTAATGGAGTCTCTCTTGTATTCAAATTAAACATGGGAATCATATCAGTTGACCTTTTTCTTTGATCTGGTTTTTGGGTGTTAAAAGTTCATATTGGTCAAGATAGAACACTCTCTAACTGCTTGATTTTGTTCTTCAATGAGCAGCCAGCATAGATCCTTATGTGATTCTCACATACAGGACACAGGAGCACAAGAGCACTGTGCAAAAAGGTGCATCTCTGGCCAACTTAACTAAATATTTTCTAATTTATGTACCATTTTATGTTTTGTGGCTTGAATTGATTAGTGTGCTATATGAATACCAGATGCTGGATCCAAACCTCAATGGAATGAGAGCTTTCTTTTCACTGTTTCTGACAGCACTTCTGAACTAAATCTCAAGATCATGGATAAAGACAACTTTAGTCAGGATGATTTTCTTGGCGAGACAAAGTGAGTTAAATTCTCCTTTAACTTCTACATTTTGCTTACCTTTTCAGTGAAACTTCATTGGAGATAAGACTGAATTC
This sequence comes from Vigna unguiculata, assembly GCF_004118075.2. NCBI lineage: Eukaryota > Viridiplantae > Streptophyta > Magnoliopsida > Fabales > Fabaceae > Vigna > Vigna unguiculata. The sequence continues at coordinate 33,217,197 of NC_040288.1, forward strand.
AGTAGAGAGACTAGAGAGTAATAGGACAAAATTTTTGTAATTCTTAATGAACTTTAACCAACAACAGAAAGTTTTGTTAGCATATCTCTGGCATAAATTCTGCATTTCTGGTGGACTAACAAATGTTACAAATTTTCTTCCTAGCCATGCTCTTCTGTGATTCTTTTTTCTGTTTTTTCCAATTCAATATTTCATTTTGCACTTTCGTGGCATGATTATCTTCTCTGATGAAAAGGGTAGGAGCATTTTCACTTTTTTCATACTAATGCATTCATTTTTATCTGCATTCTGCAGCATTGATTTGGGTCCACTGTTTGAAGTGGGTAGCCTTCCAGAAACTGTTCACAAGGTTGTGAAGGACGAAGAATATTGCGGAGAGATTAAGGTGGCTCTCACTTTCACTCCTGAGGTAATGCTAGAATCTTTTTGCCTATTATTTTTCTTCATGCTTTGATACCTCACTTTCTCTCCATTCAAATACCTTATAACTAAGACTTCAACAATCATGAACAATGTAAAACATTATAAATGGCTGCAAAGATTTATTATTTATTGTAAATTTCATCAGACTTATATATAAATGGTGATCTTTTGTGTGAAGAGATTGTAACACTATTTTTTTCTCCATAACTGAATAAATAATGTACCATTTTGACTTCTGGTTGCAGAGAAACGTGGAGCAGGAATACAGTGTAGAGAATGAGAGCTATGGTGGATGGAAAGAATCAAGCGGGGAATTCTAGAGTGAAAGAAATGTTTACATACTTCTTTGGCCCATAATTAATATAACAATGAGAAATAAAGCATTTCTGGGTCATATTTTTGGAAATTTTAATTATTGTGCTTTCTGGTGTGAAAATCCGATAGTGTTATGCTGTTTGCTTACTTTTCTGCCTTCGGACACAAAAATACATTTTGCTTGATCTTTTCTTTAACATTTTAAGAGCAGTGTTATTTTTATTATTGTTATTATTATTTTGGGTCACTTAATTGTGGAAAATGTAATTCTAAAGTTATTCCTTTAAAACTTAGAGAATGAGACAGGACAAGATAAACTTGATTTATTGACATATTATATTAATCTTAACATTATATATAACTAATGGAAAATTACACCATAACTTCCATTTTTTATTACATCCTTTACCTGAAATATATTCTACATCTGAAAAAAGGAAGTAACCTCTTAAAATCATCATTAGTTTCGAATGAAAAATAAAAGTAATCTATCAAATAAATAGTCCTAACAATTTAAATAAAGTTAACTTAGTCAAAAACTAGACATTACAGTGATATTTCGATCTTAGTTAAATTGAGAACGTGTTAACAAAAATCAAACTAAGAAGAAAATATAAAGAAAAAACCTTTAAAATTATAAATATAAAAAATTTTATATTCTTATTTTTTAATAAAAATTTAAAACTCTATCATTTAAGTATTCTAATGATTTTCATAGAATTTTAAATAATTTTAAAATTCCTTGCTTAAACAATTTATTATATTATAAACCATTTCAATTTTTTATAAAGATAATTATCCTCATAAAATTTTATATCCAAATACGATCTAAATAATACAAGCATAATATTATGAAAATTTCACGTTTCACCGTGTGAAAGACGCAATTCAAATAAATTCCGCTAGATGTAAGAGATAGACTTGATCAAAGTTGTGTGTGTTCATGGTTATAAAAAATTGGTTCAAGAAATTGCTATCTTTTGTCAGATGATAAATGAAATCAAGATATTGCGTTTCTACTTATATTTAGTAAAGAAACAAGTGGTTTTTTTTTTATATATATATATATATATTACAACATTTATTACTAATCCATTTTATCCCAATTTTTTGTTAAATTTATTAAATGAGCCCTAATTTTTTGTTGTTGTATTTAAATAAGTTTCAATTTTTGTCAATTTTGTTTAATTTAGGTTTTATTTGCTAACATCATTTAAATTACTAACGATAGTAAACATTTGCTTAAGTCCATACTGATTTAAGTTTGCATTCCGCTAAAATTCACATTTAGAAAGAGAAAATTTTAAATCAATAATTTGTGACTTTATTTTCTGAAAAAATTATGTAAAGTCATTTTAATTTATATTCAGTTACATTTTATTTTATATATATATATATATATATATATATATATGAATAAAATAAAATAACAAGTTTCTCTTGCAAATTATATCTTATATCTCTCATATTTTTATAATCTCTACAAATTTTCAACACTCATAATATTTTTCATTGTAATTATATGACTCTTAATATTTTATATTATAACACGACTCTTAAAATTTCATAAGTCTGTATCTCAATTAAGTCCGCATCAAACTCTCAAGATCAAAATGCGGACTTAAGAATGTTTACGGTAAGGAACAATAATTGTCACGTCACATGTTATTTCTTTTTTTTTTTTTATATTTGTTTAAAGGTCCATGTGTCAATCCAACACCATACTGTGTTAGCGTCAATATTTTATATTGAATTTAGTCTATATATTTATTATTTTTGTTCAATTTAGTCTCAATTTTATTTACAATTGAGTAATTTTGTCTCTCCTCTCAAAACTGGGACCAAATTTAATATTTATATAAAAGTTATGATGATATTTTGGTTAAAATTCACATTTTTATTAAATATTTTTTGCTTAAGGTTACAATTAGTTTAAAATTAGACCAAAAAATTTCTAAAGATGAAAACTGATATCATTGATATAAAATTTTAAAATTACTCTTTATCTTTGTAATTTTAGTTCTAATCTTAAATTAATTGCAACCCTAAACAAAAATATTTAATAAAATATGAATTTTAATATAAAAGTTAAATTTGGTCTCAATTTGGATAGAAACAAAATTGTTTCATGTTAACAAAAGTTGCAACTAAATTGAATAAAGATAATAAAGATAGATATCAAATTGAATATAAAACATTAATTCTGACCATATGTGACACGTTGGGTTGACATGTGAACATTTAAAGATATTAAAAAAAAATAAAAAAATCACGAAGTAACACGTGACGGTCAATGTTCATTATCGTTAATGATTTAATGGATATTAGAAAAAATGACCAAATTGAACAAAATTGACAAAAATTAAAATTTATTTGAACACGAAAACAAAATTAAAAATTATTTGACAAAAATTAATTAAAATTGGAACAATAAATATTTTAACCTATAAAGTAATATTAGTTAAACCATTGAGAATTTCAAGGATTTCAATATGAAAAAACATTATTCCACGATATAGCTATGTGCGTGGCAATCAGAGGGGGCAAAAGTGAAAATGCGAATAATTTTACGAACTTTTAATAATGTAAACATGTATTTATATTGATGTATTTATATTAGGTTTATAAGAGTTATCAATGCTTTGAAGTATATTTGAAAATATAATTTTTGGAGACTTTCGTTAAAGATCCATTATTTTTTTCGTTTATCATAATATTTTTATCATTAATTCTTAAGTTAATTTAACTTTTATTTATAAATAATATTATAAATTGCTTAATACTTTAATTTTATTTATTTATCTAAATTTTTATCATAATAAATATAATTTATTTATATTTTATGAAGTATAATTTTGAACATAAATAAATTTGATCTAATTTTCATATTTTGTATGTTTTTTTTTTTCGAGCAATAACAAATCATTGATAAATTTTTAAATGTCAGTTCACACATTTTTTTTATAATTATTTTTTTTATGAGTCTGGATAACAGTATAAATATTTATTAAATAATTTAAAATATAGAATTTGTATCACATTGAAAAATTATAATAAAAATGCATTTATTTGCATATATTTTAATTTCTTAGCTAGAACTCTAAAAATACAGGTTAACTAACTTCTGTTTCTTATTGTTTGAGTGTGTTTTTTCTTACAATTTTTGGCCAGAAAAGATGAAGAAGGTGAAGGTTTTGGTGGTGGGAGGAACAGGGTACCTGGGTCAGCATCTGCTACAAGCCTATGCTCATGCCAATCCCAATGCCAATGGAAATCCATTCGTTTTCGATCTCGCTTTCACCCACCACTCCTCTCCTCCTCCCCACCTTCTCGTCGATGCCATTCCTTCCTCCATTTATTTCCAAGTAGATTTGAAAACTGGCGTTGGATTTGAAGCCATTTCCAACACTTTTGGTCAGGTTCTGATATCACCCTCTTGACTTGAACTTGTTTATGTTAATGCTGTTGTTTTTAATTTCAATTGGGTGAGGAAAGAAACATGATTCTGATTAATGGGTCATTTGGTGAACTTCCTTTTTGTAATAAAGTTTGGGACTTTTTTTTATATGTTTTTGGTTTGTTGCTTCATTGTTAAACTCTGTATCACCGTGGTTTGGTGATTTTGTGGAGCCTCAAACTAGGAATTGTTTGCTTTGAGTTTCATACGAGATGCCCTTCTCTTTCTCTATTAACTCGCTGGAACTACTCGCATATTTGTTGCTTATTCATAACAATGATTTAGATAGTATAATGTACATGATGTGGGTTGCTAAGATTTCATAGATGTAAAAGACTCATTGCCATAAGAATTGAGATATTTTGCTGATTTAGCTGCTAACAGGTGGTAATTAGTGCATCTTTCTTGAACAAATCTTCGAGATTATCATAAAAGGATTTAGGTTGCCATTGTGGCAACTTGTTTTAGGCCAATGTTTTCTCTCAGCTTGATGAATACTCATTAATCATTCTTCTTGCCATACACTGGTATGAGTATGACCATGTGCCTGATTGTAAGGGTCCTGGTGGAGAGACAGGGAAAGAGTGTGTTTCATTTAATGGTCTTTTTAAATATTTATAAGTTCAACAGATGCCGATGTCCATCGAAATTTTGAGCTTTTCATCCATTAATGTATCTTAGGGGTATATCATTATACAAATAGAAAATTATTGGAAGAAAACATGAGGATAAAGGATCATTTGTTAGCATTTTGTTGTGAATAAAACAATATTGTGATCTGTTTCATCATTGACATTTCTGCTTGTTTATTAATGGCAGCCTGATGTGGTTGTCAATTGTGCTGCCATCTCAGTTCCTCGTCCATGTGAAAGTGATCCTGCTACTGCACATGCTATTAACGTGCCATCATCTCTTGTACAATGGTTGCAAAGCTTTGAAAAGAGAACTACTCTTCTCATTCATCTTTCCACAGATCAAGGTAACCCAATCGTACCATGATAATTGAAGGTAAATGAATGGGCACTATGAAAAAGGAATATTTTCATAAACTTTTTGAACCTGTATTCACTTCTTTCCTCTTTATCTTTCCCCCCTTTTTAATGTTTGTCATTCTTAACTAAAATCTAACTGTATCATCATTGAAATTTTAGATTTTTTTTGTTTGTTTGTCCCTTATCCTTTTTTGGCAATACCAAGGGATGAGTCATGTTTGGGGTAAAAAGAAATTTCTCCATTTATATATTGTGTTTACTGTCCATATCCATATCCATTTACTCTTTCTTTTAGCATAATTGTAATTTTTGTTTCTTATCAGTTTATGAAGGGGAGAAGTCCTTTTACAAGGAGGAAGACATTGCTGTTCCAGTAAATGTTTATGGAAAAACTAAAGTGGCAGCAGAGAAGTTCATTTCAGAAAATTGTCCAAACTTTGCAATTTTGAGAAGCAGTATCATATATGGGCCACAAACAATCTCTCCAGTTCCCAAATCTCTCCCTATTCAGGTGCTTGTGTAATGTTGTAATTTGTATCATAGACTTCATTGGAAAATCAATGCTTAAGAATTTAGGTCGGTCAAACTCTAGAGGTGGATGTTTTGTAAATTTTGCTTCTTATCGCATGATGTACATGGTATTTCTTTCTTAAAAGATGGTGGTAGTGCTATGCTAACCCTTTTTTAATCTGTAGTATTAAAAAAATCATTTTCCATCATTCATGGTTCTGTAGATACCCTGTGCTATCTTTTGTTTTCTAAGTCCGTCCACTGGTAGCAGTATTTTCAGAAGAATATTACAGTACGATAGCTTTATCCTCATCTATGTGTGTTCTGTTCTCATTACTAAAATACTATCTGATTGTTTCAGTGGATTGATGGTGCCCTTGCTAAAGGAGAAGAAGTTCAGTTCTTTCATGATGAATTCCGCTGCCCAATTTATGTTAAGGATCTTGTAGCTATCATTCTAGCTTTAACAAGTCAATGGATTTCAGGTATAGGACCTTCACTACATATGCTCATGTATAAGTTAGATATTGGTATGCTGCAAAAAAAATCTATTCATTAATGAGGCTGATTTTCATAGACTCGTTTTAAGGTTACAAAATAAGATTAGAAAAATCGATGGAATTGTTTCTATACCAAAACTGAATATCAGTGATGTATGAAATCTTCTTTTTGTATAAATATGGCCTTACATAACAATTGTCCCCTCTTGTTCTTTAATTATAATTTCATTTGGCTGTGCCACACCTTTTCATTATCTTATACTTTCTTGTATAGTTTATATAACTTTAAGCTTTAGTATCCCAAATTTGCTTTTATGAATTCAACTTTCTGATTCTTGTAACAGAGGGCAAGCAAATGCAATTGTTACTTAATGTTGGTGGAGCTGATAGGGTTTCACGTGTTCAAATGGCTGAGGCTGTTGCACAATTTAGAGGGTATGATACCTCATTAATCAAACCAGTGCCTGCTTCTTCGGTACGTGTTGTGATCCAATTTATCACAATTTTGGGATATTCAATCAATAACTGTCTTTCTTTGTTTATCTGTATTATCTCTGTATACAAAATTAACCTCTAGTGCTACTTCATGATAAAAAATTTCAAGATTTTGTATCTTCCAAGCCCTGACTATCAGTTTTTTATCACCTTTTTGATGGCCATTTCTTAGCCTGATATAGTTTATCTTCTTTCCCAGATTGTGTTTTATTGGCATGTCCTTTTGTCTTATGTTTCAGGTTGATCGAGGTGTGAAGTCCCCAGCTGACATATCTATGGATATCTCTAGATTGGTTCAAACCCTAAAAATTCATCCTGTTTCATTTAAAGATGGCGTGAGATCAACATTTGCAACCGAAGCTAGGCAATGAGGCAACAAAGATTTCAAACAAGGCTCCTTGTTAAATGAAATATGTTCTCAATAGCTTTTCCTATATTTGGATTGTTGTAAAATAAATATAGTTAAAAATCTCAAAAAGGTCCAGTGAAGCGAATTTGTTGCACCTAAAGGGGATTATAAGAAGGGCAAGTTGCAACCCAAGTCACAAAAACAACACCAATTGTCACTCATCCCTTTCCTCAGACTCCAACAAGTTGGTTTTGACTTTCCATCCCTGTCATTCTCCCAATCATTTTCAAGATACACATTTACACTCGTGTTATTATTATTACAAGAAAGTGTAATAACATACTGAACATTTTTATGCATGTTCAGTGATGGGAAAAATACTCGTGTCATTACTATAGGAATTGCCTTTTGATTGCAAGTTCTCTGTTTGTATCAGTTATCACACTTTCTAATGCAAATGAAGGTGAAAGAAAATGTTTTGATGTTCAACCACTTATAAGAAAGCACCGTGTTAATTCATTTGGCTTGAAATTTTATGACTGGGTCAATTTATGCTAATATTAAATAGTGGTAAATCATACGTTTGGACTCAAAAAATATCTTAGGAAAGAGGTTCACAGAAGTTGGCTCAACGGTTAAACACACGAGTTTGGCCTAATAAATAAATTGTGGTCAGAATTAAACGGCAGGAAGCTACTTCTTCTGATGGTTATTGTTCATTTAAAACAAAAAAGATAGGGCTATCCAATAACCTATGTGGTCAGCATTATTCCAGGATTGTGTTTTTTGCAAAAATCAATCCCTCTTCTCTCACTAATGCTGCAGGTGGCAACTTTACAAAACAGTTAACAATGTCTTCTTTTATTGCTCTTCATGGCCTGCATGGCTCTCTTCTTAAATCACAGTTCCTAGGTCAAGAAAACCTCACTCATCTTTACCCTCGCAAAAGGGTTTCCAACATTCACACCAAACCAGTAACAACACAACCATGTGCTAAATTTGACCTGCTGCAAAGCCTAGGAGGAAGAGGACTATGCAATGGAGAAGAAGGCCTAAAGCAAGAGCTGAAGAAGCAAGTCGGTGCTGATGAGAACACACCATCAGCAGCAGCAAGTGAGAAGGAACAAGAGGCCTTGGCAAGTGTTGCTGCAGAAGATGGTTTTGAGAAGGAACTGATGGGGTTGACTGGGGGGTTTCCAGGGGGTGAGAAGGGGTTGAAAAAGTTCATTCAGGAAAACCCTCCTCCAAAACCAGTTCAAGGGAGCAAAAGTCTGAAAGTGGCACTGTCTGAGAAGCCAAAACCACCAGAACTGCCTCTGTTGTTGCCAGGGATGATTGCCATTGTGAAGAATCCAAATAACCCTTTTTACATGTACTGTGGGATTGTACAAAGAATCACAGATGGGAAAGCAGGAGTTCTCTTTGAAGGTGGGAACTGGGACAAGTTGATCACTTTCAGATTGGAAGAACTTGAGCGCAGAGAAAAAGGCCCTCCAATGAAGAACCCTAAGTCTGCTGTGCTTGAACCGTTTCTAGAAAAGAAATCATAGTTCAACACTTTGTTTCAACTTGCCAATGATGTTCACTTTTGTGTCACATATGTATGTATCTGCCTTTCTGACAAATCTAGCACGGCTGATAATTGAAACAACTGCTTAGATGTTCTTTCTTTGTTGAAATGCGAAGAAGAAAAGAACCTCCTTATGCTGAACATGTATATTTGTGTAAACTCATGTAAAAAAAGGTTGTATAATTTAGTGAGTTTTAGTGTTCTCTGTTAGCTTAATGAGCTTTGGGTTGTCCTTCTCAAGAATCAACTGCAGAACTGTTATCTCCAGAAAAAAGATTAATCATGACTTTTGATTGGCTAATGACAGCTAAAATCAATATATATTGTTCTTAAGTAACACTTAAAATTATAAAGCAAATTGGACTGAACTTTGAAGCATGAATATTGATCAATCTGAGACACATGAAAGAGTTTGTCCTTATCAGAACTCAGTTTCATTAGAAACAGGTTCTACACGTTCCAAGAAGGAGAAATGTCGATAATATCCATCATACCAAAAATTTAAAAATGTCATGGTTTCATATTAATGATTAGTTGAAAAAAAAAATGATTTTTAACTCAATTGTTATTGAATGTTTGTTATTATTTGTGACGATAAGTATGAACAGAAATTTTTTTCACCTAAGTAATTGTCTTTGAAATTAATTTATTGTATGTTAACATTCCTTTTTTAATTTTGATTTTTAAAATATTAGTTGATTGTAAAATGGAACAGAAAAAAATTATCATTTTGGTTGTATGACAACGATGATATTTAGATTTGCAACATGAAACTATATAATATGTAGTATTGATTGCCTTATGTTTTCAATAGTGTCCACTCCAACTTCATTATTATCCCTATGAAAATTGTTTATTATTTTTTGTGGTTTGTGTTTTTCAGGAAAAGATGTGATAGGACTCTTAGAAGCACCATATTCAAAAGATTTTTTTGCTTTATTCCTTTTAATGTTTATGATTGTTTACCATACGTAAATTAAATTTAAGTTGAAAATTATCCACAGGTTAGAAACTAAAAATGGAAGAGAATGAAGAAATAATTGGCTGAAGCTTGCCAAAAATTGGGTTGTAAAATTCCATTAAAGATACAAACAGATTGCATTGGAAGGTTAACATTTCTATTGAGTTTTGCAATTCAACAGAACTTTTTTACAGAGTCCTCTGATCATGCAGACGAATCAACGGAAGGGAATTTCATCTTAATGTCAGATTCATGCTCTGCTGCAAATGCTAAAGTTGACAAGAGTGCCTTTTGACTTGAGTTTGATGCATGCTTATGATAATCAGATTTTAGGTGTTCAGAGGACTGGACTGAAACAAAAGGACTTGGTGTAGCTGAGCTTTTATCTGGAAACTTGGATTTTACTCCCTCTGACACAGATTCACGCTCTGCTGCAAATGCTAAAGTTGACAAGAGTGCCTTTTGACTTGAGTTTGATGCATGCTTATGGTAATCAGATTTTAGATGCTCAGAAGACTGGAATGAAACAAAAGGACTTGGTGTAGCTGAGCTTTTATCTGGAAATTTGGATTTTATTCCCTCTGACACAGATTGATTTTTTCTTAAAATCTCATTTAAGAATATGTCAGACAGTGATACACTTTGTTTTGTCCTGTCACTAGGTTTGTAGTGGACATCCTTGTTTATCTGCTCAGGCAAACCAAAATTGAGTAACCGAGGCAAATTGAAACCATTTTCTGTACTCACATTGGGACGAATATGAGTTTTAGAGCCAGAGACAGAGCCTTTGCCAAAAGAAAGAAAGTTTACTCCCTTAGGTGTCACAGATGGCAGTTTCTTTGCAATCTCAACCTTGTTTTGAGTTTTGTTAAATGCACTTTGATCTTCGTGGGTCCCTGTTTGTAAAGGACTTTCCTTCGTTGTTACTGTGCCTTGTTTTGGTGCAGAAGGGATGGGTGTTAATTTTGCAAGATTGATGAAACTGATTCCTTTAGGTGGTGTAGGCTGTTTCTGTGTAGTGTTTGTCACCTTATGTTCAACATTGACGCGAGAATGAGTTCCAGAAGAATGAGTTAAGGGATTTTGCTGCATAGAACCAGAGCCATGATTATTGCTAACTGGTGTGTTGGAATTTGCATTTCCTGACTGAAGAGTAGACAACACTGGTCTGCGCATATTTGAAGGGGTAGGGATATCTTCTTTGGATACCTGCATCAGAAAGTTCCGATTTTAATATGAGAATAGTTATATAGTTCAGATGCAGGCATGCATATTAAAATTAGATTTAATTACTTTTTTTGTCATTGTTTTCGTTCAAAAATGTCAAATTAGTATTCCAGAATTTTTTTAGTCTCAACTTAGTCTCGATTTTTTAAAAATTGATACAATTTCGTCTTTTTCGGTAAATTTCTTGAAACAGATCAATGATTGATTTTTCATCAAGATTGAAGCTGTTAATAAGGAAGATTTGCTTTGTTGGTGTAATTAGCATAATTATAGTGTCAATTTTGATGAAAAACCATTAATCCGCTTTATGAAATTTAACCAAAAATGACCAAATTGCATCAATGTTTTAAAAATCAAGATGAGATCGAGACTAAAAAAATTGAAGGACTAACTTAACATTTTTTTACGAAAACAAGATCAAAAGAGTAATTAAACCTTAAAATTAAGATTGATATCAGGTTTATATCAAGTCTATTGACGCAGTCATTTACAACAAGTGAAATGAAGTGACATAGGATGTGGTGTACCTGGTGTGAAAACAAGCAAGATTCACCTCTTCTACAAAAGCCTTGGGATACAAAATTGTTACAAGGATATTTTGAGAGCTCGTGATCAAATGGGCAATCATCCCCTTTCATGCAAGAGTTATGAGCAAAGTGACCACATGGCTGCAATTTCAAAATCAATACAAGATGTAGTGAATTTTTCCTGGTTCTTGCCACAACTTCTGGGGAAAAAATGATGAAAGCTTTAGCAAATTTTTAAAATGACCAATACCTTGGATTTTGTTCGAGGCACTACATCATGTGAAAACTGACACTTGTCACCCTGCCAAATTAGTTTAGGAAAAAGGAGGGAGAAAAGTAAATTATTTGATATCTTTCTCAGGGGTATCATATATACAACTATATTGCAGAATCAAAAAAAATACACTACTAGTACAATAATGAGTGGATGAACTACTTTGACATAAACATACAAAACAAATTGTCAAGGGCCCATGGCAATTCAAATATCACATAACATAAACATTGAAATGAAGAACCTGCACAAGGGTTTTAATCTAATATTCAAAATGGATTTTTTTTTTCATAACTACCAACTAATGGAACGAGAAAATTTTATAAAAGTGAAATTAAATGGAGTTGATGAAAATGTAACAAAAGTCCTTTAGTTACTGACTTAAAACCTAATATATACTGTCAGCACTGAGCAAAAGAGCCAGTATAAGTGACATGGACAACAGAAAGAATTACAGTGAGTGATATATAAAAGAAAACAAAGAAGAATACATCAGAACAATACCGGAGAAGAGTATTCTCTTACATTACCTCATATATATTATAAATGAACTTCATGCAAGTTTTAAGTTAAAAGAAGTTAAATATATCAATTACCTCTTAAATCAAAGTTAAATAAAGCATCAACACCAGAATAACAAATGGTAATTTGTATTGTGCAATTAATCACAACAATAAAAATCAACAAGAATAAAGATGGTATGTTGCATATATGTATGAAGTAAAACATATTTCATAGTTTAATAAAATTTGAGTAAAAAATACCTCATAGCACCTCCCCATAATATAATGTCGACAATGTGAGACAACTTTCGGTTTCTGTACAAACTTCTGCAACTGCATACTTTTAACACCTAGCTCCCTGTTCATTTTTGCTCTCTTCATTCTATATGCCTTCTACAAAACAAAGTTTTATCAAATAAATAAATTAGTGACATGCTGAAAACATACAGATTTATTCTTCACAAATAATAGAATATTAATTAACTTCACAAATTTCAAATTCATATAAAGAGTTAACAAATATATAGCACCAAGAAAGAGAATGAATAACAAATTATCAGTAGAATACCTTCTTTTTCTCTTTCTTTCCACCACGCTCTTTCCTTTTACTGGCATTCACCAACTGCAATATACAATAAAAAATTAGCAAAAGGAAATTCCATGTAACTAGTCATAAAATCATTAGCCAGTCAGTCCACAATGTAGAACTCCACATAAGGTGTCCAAGGCTGGTTGAACATTTAATTCTCATCATATTTCTAAATTAGTTAATTTGCCCAAAACTCAAATATGAAAAATAAATAGGGAACTGAACCATATAAAGACTTTGGATGTAGAAATACAACAATTTGATTTAATTTGTTTTCATTGTTTGAAAGGGAGGGGAGAACCTAAAAGAACGTTGAACTTGGTAAACTAAATATAACTAAAGAATCATCATTGGTGGTACATACTAACAAAAATCAGAAAGTAGCAAAATAAAATGACGCTTAACTTGATCAACAAGCTAAGAACAATTCTACAACTTCAAGAAAAGAATAACCCACAATAATATTAGAAGAATACCAATTTGGAATCTCTACACTAGAATTTTGGTGTTGTACCTTCAAAATACACTGATGTATATTGCTTTTGATGTTTTAAAATATATTAACAGCTTTTTAATATATCAAAAGCAATATAATTTGAAGGCACAACAGAGAGACAATTCAAAAAAATCAATAGCGAATCTGGACTTAAGAATACCTTCATTTTGTCTTCCTTCTTACATTCAACAGCTTTTTCTGAAGTTGCTACTTCAACTCTGCATGCAATTCCTTTCTTGCCACCAGTTATAGGCTCCACTTGTCCACTATCATTGCGATCTTGAAGAGAATTTACCACAGAGGAAGTAGGCTCACAACCTTTTTCCTTTTCTTGGTTCATAATCATAGAAGGATACATCATATTTCTAGTTACATCTACAGGCTCCTGAAGGTCATCTACCTGCTTCTGCGGTAAAATTAAACCATCTGCTGAAGGCACATTACATGAATTGTCATCCTTTCCCAAGTCTCCAGAAATTTCTCCCTCCTCCATGTCTACATGAGAATCCATCAACCCAACTTCAGGGCCATCATTATGTTTCCCATCAAATTTAGTGTTAGTGGGCATTAAATGACTATCACAAATAAGATCTTCAGTTCCTTTCATAACCAGTTCAAACTCATTCATTAGCTTATGTTCCTTATCAAAACCATTTACTTGGGTACACATGTCGTCTATCTCCATAATATGTTCTATATCATCTAGGACCATCTTGTTGAAAGTAAAATCTGTATCCTTATCTCCAACTCCATCAATGATCTCCTGAACCTCCACTATATCTTTATGGCTACTAGCATCCTTAGGACTCAAAATATCAGAATCAACAACTTCAGAGCACTTGGACTTCTTTTCTAGGTTTATTCCATCCATTCTACCACTGTCATTATCTTTAAAAAGGGGATTTTTTTTGTTTGTTAGCAAGTGGTAAATAAATATGTGAGCACAAATTAAATTGAAACCAACAGCAATTTGATCCATGGTAAAAAAACCTTGTCTTAAACTCAAATTCCTAACCCAGGTGGAAACTTAAAAAAAATTCACCATTTTGATTTATCAAAATTTTAAAAACATTGAGTTGATACAACATCAAGTAAATAGATATCAGAAAAAGGCAGTATCATTGAAACTACCAACAGATTGATCCATAACCCCAGCCTAACCTTAAAAACCTTCAAATTTAAGTTCCTAAACCAAATAGGTACATAAATTCAAAAGGAAAAATATTTTTCTAAAAATACCCTTATGATATTGATTCACCAAAAACTCAAAGTCGATCATGAGTTCATAGAGACATATAATAATGACAAAAACGGTTAGAAATTAAAACAAAAAAGAAAAAAAAAAAGACTTTTTAAATCGAAACGCCTACCGGGAATGTTGAAGGGTTGAGTTGGAGTTTCATGTGAAGAGTTGTACTCAGCAAAGTGAGAGATGATGTGAACGAGAGCATGGTAAGTGTTGCTGCGCAAGTGGGATCTTCGATAAGGAGGGTAAGCCATTGCAAATGGAAAGGGCTCAGATTCCTTCACTGCACAAAATACCAGAGCACAAAATTCAAATTTTATGGAACTAGGGCGTGTTCTTTATTTATTTGTTTTGCCAATAAAAAAACAAGAGATCGAAAAAGTATGTTAAACATAATTCTAATAATAATAATAATAAATAATAATAATATTATAGTAAGTGGCGTGAATAAAAGTGTTACCGTGCAAATGTGAAACATCATATTATTGAGGAAGATTGAGAGGGAAGACTAGGGACAAGAAGAAATGATTGATAAACAGAGTAAAAAAAGAGAGAAAAAACAGAAAATATGTAGATTTGTCCTCGGTCATCCAAACCCTAATCCTAAGTCTAACCTCATATTCACCGTAGAGAAAGTTGATTTGAGGTGCAATAAAAAAAATATTTTAAAAGAATAAAATAAAAATAAAAATAATATAAAATCTTCAAATATATATATATATATAGAAGACTTAAATTTAAATTATTTAAAGTAATTCAGTATTTTAATAATTTTATTTTATCATAATAGAAATAGAAATATAACAAATAAATAATTATTATCTCTTTGAAGATATTTACTGTTTTAACTCATGATTTGTAAATTTTTATAAAATGTCAAATATAAAACTATATAGATACTGATAAGGTTTTGGTTCTACATTATAATAAAATTGAATATCTATCTATATCTATATCTATATCTATATATATATATATATATATATATATATATATAAAAAGAAGATTTATTTTATTATTTTAAAAACAAAAATAATTCAACGTAAAAGTGTTGATTAGCTTATTTTATCATAATGACAAAAGGGAAATAAAAACAATGAAGTAAATTAAATGTGAAATTTTTGCATTTGTCTAAAATGTAAATCTATAATGTACAGGAAATAAAATAAATCTAGAATGAATATATTAACATAAATAAATAATTTATAAAATCATTTTAAATTTAAATATAATGAATATCTTAACATAAATAAATAATTTATAAAATCATTTTAATTTAAAATAAAAGGCGTGATCTTTATATCTATATACTTTTTTTATTTTAAAATATAAAAACAGAACAAAGTGTTCACTAACATATATTTATAATTATAATGGGAAAAGGAAGATAAAAGCAATTAAGTAAATTATATGTGAAATTGCTGCACTTGTCTAATATATAAATCTTAAATATATAATGTACAGGAAATAAAATAAATCTATAATGAATATCTTAACATAAATGAATAATTTATAAGATCATTTCAAATTTAAAATAAAAGGCGTGATCTTTATATAAATAAAACAGTACATAATTTGACTACTGCATTACTACATTTTGACTACTGCATTACTACCTGACGTGGAAATTGAATTTTAATTTTTTTTCACTTGCAAAGAATAGAGAGGCACGTGATGGGAATAAGAACATTTCTGAAATAATAATTGCAAGCGGCGAGAGAAAAGGAAACCACTAAAAGCGGTTTTGCCCTAAAACCACTCGCAGACCACAACGACCGGTGCTGGAATCCTTCGAAACTCTCTGCCCATTCCCTGCAAAATCCACCCTTCATAACTATTTAATGTTTTTTTTTTTGTATGGTATTCAAATTTTACTTAAAGGTTAAATGATGTCTTTTTGTACTTTGAACTATTTGACAGTATATGGTTAGAGCAATATAGTATATGTATGACATTGTTGTTATTATGCATTTTTGTATCCACCTAAGCCACACTCATTGATAAAATCCATATTATATATGATAACACTGGAAGGAATAACTGGTGACCATTGACTTATTAATTTGTGACCTGCTTCGAACTTTTTGCACAACAGTTTCACCATTGTTATGTTGTAAGGAAAACCACAACTAAAACATTTCTAGTGTATTAGAAGACGTCAATAACATGTAAGGAAGATATATTTACTCTAAGAAAAATTGTTGTAGAATAATTGGTCCACAACTCCCACCTCACACACATGATAACAGTGAATGTATTAACTAGTGTCCCTACATGTATTACATGGTAACCTGCCAATTACTTTTTGCACAAAAATGTCAACTGGGGTTTGTTGTTACGGTACTAAACATGTATACCATTCATAGTGAATCACATGACCTTCAAAGCATGTATGGAAGGTATATTGAACCTAATAAATATTGGTGTGAGATAATTGGTCCACAAAATTCAACTCACATATATATTGACTCTGGATGGAATAATTGGTGACCATTAACTTATTAACTGGTGACATACCTTGAACTTTTTGCACAACAGTTTCACCAAAGCTCTGTTGTAAGGAAAACAACATCTAAAACATTTATAGTGTCTTGGAAGACCTTAATAACATGTATGGAAAGTATATTTACTCCTAACAAAAATTGTTGTGTAATAATTGGTTCACAACTCCCACCTCACACACATGACAACATTGAATGCATTAACTAGTGACCTCTAATGTATTATATGGTGACCTGTCAATTACTTTTTGCACAACAAGATCAACTAGGGTTTGCTGTTATGGTACTAAACATGTATACCATTCATAGTGATTCACATGACCTTCAAAGCATGTATGGAAGGTATATTGAACTTAAGAAATATTAGTGTGAGATAATAGGTCCACGAAATTCAACTCACATATATATTGACTTTGGATGGAATAATTGGTGGACACTGACTTATTAATTGGTGACCTACCTTGAACTTAATGCACAACCGGTTCACCATTGATCTATTTTAAGGAAGTCCACAACTAAAATATTTATAATGTATTAGAAGACGTCAAAAACATGTATGGAAGGTATATTTACTCTTAAGAAAAATTGTTGTGGAATAATTGGTCCATAACTCCCACCTCATATACATGTAATAGTGGATGCATTAACTAGTGACCTCTAATGTATTACATAGTGACCTGCCAATTATTTTTTGCACAACAATATCAACTGGGCTTTGTTGTTACGGTACTAAACATATATACCATTCACAGTGAATCACACTTAGGGTTCAACAATAATGACAGGGGATTTTCCAAAAAATGTCGTCTTCTTCCTCACACTTTCGTCTTCACCGCTTCTCCCTACCTTGCGCGAGAAACCCTTCCTTTCAATGCTTGGGAATGTTCTGCGTCTTCCGTTTTTGTCTTCTCCCACTCGTTTTCCCTTTTGTCTTTCTCTTCTCTCACGGAACGGAACAAAGACGGTGGCTTTTGCAGGGTGGGTGGAGATTTTCCAAGAAAAATGACCGTCACGGTGGATTTCGCATGAAAGGAGTAGAGAGTTTCAAAGGATTCTGACACCAGTCGTTGTGGTCTAGGAGTAGTTTTAGAGCAAAAACCGCTTTTGGTAGTTTTCTTTTCTCTCACCACTTGCAATTATTATTTCACTAAAGTTCATATTTCCTTCACGTGTCACTCCATCTTTTGCAATTGAAAAAAATTAAAATTCATTTTCCACGTCAGGTAGTAATGCAGGAGTCAAAATGCAGGAGTCATTTAATCATTTTTCTATTTATAATGGGAAAAGGAAGATAAAAGCAATTAAGTAAATTATATGTGAAATTGCTGCACTTGTCTAATATATAAATCTTAAATATATAATGTACAAGAAATAAAATAAATCTATAATGAATATCTTAACATAAATGAATAATTTATAAGATCATTTCAAATTTAAAATAAAAGGCGTGATCTTTATATAAATAAAACAGTACATAAATAGATTAAAAGCAAAAATCATAAAACAAGAATGAAAACATTACCAAATATGCATATGTATGATAATAAGGGTATTTATGTGTTTGTTTAGGTCCTGAAAATATGATTACAGGTAAAATATTTGTCAATTTTAGATCGTTGACAATGTTGATATGTTTTAAGTTATTCTTATTAACAAAGTTAATTTAATATTAAAAAAAATAGTAATTAGTATAATAAAAATAATTAAGAATATGTTAAATTAAAATAATTTAACTACATAACTAAATTAAATAATGTAGTTACTATTTAATATAAATAAAATAATAAAATAATTATAAACAATACTTTTATTTAAAAATTGTATTTTTATTTTTATTATAATTATAAAAATAGGTAACCCATCAATATAATCAGAAATATTTAGATTATACATGTATCTAGTTTCGTTTTTATTTATTATTGAACAATACGTTTATTAGAAACTCAATTACCTTTTTTCATATTTTTTATATTTAAACATTTTTTTTAAAGAGAGTTAAGATAGTCTAAATTCCCAATTCTCTCAAAAACCCTAATTCCACACCCAAATTCCAAACTTGCTGCGCAGTTTCTTGCCATCTCGACAATTAGGACTCCAACAAGCTTTACTGCTCTTTTGTATTGCTGATGTTATTCTTCAAAGCTGTATCATAAATCTTCTCCTTTTCCACCGACAAATACTCTGTTACTCTTCCTTTCTCAACAACCCTAGATTCCACTGTTTTACCTCTCCCGAACTCAATCAAGGTACACAAGCAAATTACTATAAAACTAAATTTATGTTTTCAATTGAATCCCCTTCAGTTCCCTTCAGATTTCTTCTTTTAAATTAAATTAACTATCTATAATGAAGAGAGAATTATGTTTTCATTAGGTTCTAGATAATTATATATTCAAATAAAGTGAGTGAGGGCATATATTATTTGTTTATATATTTATATATTTATTCTCATAAGAAATATTACTGTTGTTGGGAAAGTTGAAATTGCTAAACCATAACCCTTCCTAAGACCCTGCCACCCTCTTGCGCAGTTAGCCTCCGCCGTGCAATTTCAGGTTTTCTAATCTAACTTCTTCTATGGGTGTATGCTTTTTGCTTTGTGAGTATGCATCATTTTCACTGTATACCTGTTCACTTTTCACTCGGTTTTTGTTTTAGCTTTTTAGAGAACCTTTCAGTGTACAATAGTACAAATATGTTCTTTAATGGATACCCCATCCCTAATAGTCATGAAAAACGGTGTTTGATTTATGAGCCAGTTGGTGCCACTCTAGGCATGTTAACATTTACTTTTTAGTTGTTTCATTGAGATAAACTTAAACCCAATAATTACTAATATATGTGTGGGCATATGGAGCAGCTAATGTGTATCTCAACAAGGAGATATCCTGGGATCATTGTCCATGAAGAACGTGTTTATATAGGATAGGGGATAGAATGGCAATGAGGAGGATGGAAATTGGGTGAGGAATTGACTAGGCAATTGCTTTGGGGACAGAGTTTGCGTCTTGCAACTATAGTTGTTGTCTTCTTTTCTGCATTTTCTATTTTATTTTTTTGTTTCTTTTTCTAAGTTGGAGTTATATTGCTGCTGTAAATGAGTTGTTTTCCTAGAATATCATCTATTTTCTTTCATATACTACCAGTTTCCATTAGGTTTTGTTAGTTCATATGATTTTAGATTTTTTTACTTATTTAAGAACCATACAAAAATGTTTGAGGACCGTGAATCCTTTTAATGTGTCACAAAGCAATGGAAGTGTGCTTAGTGTTAGATATATAGCTTTATCTTCTTCAATGCTTTCCTTTGTAACAGTGTTCAAAAAAACAGCTGTATCGGAAGGATTGATGATCTAATCTTTTATTTGTGCCTTAGTAAATTGGATATTTTACATGTGTAGGAAAATTTTAATACATATTTTTGATATTCCACTTGTGAAAGATGCATAAAGCCTGCCTCAACTGAAACTTGGTAAATAGAGTTGCATCTTCTCCAGAATCTCACTCACAGATTCTATGGGGGACTTACTTACCAAATCAGAGTAGTTTTATGTAATTTGGAATAAAGATATGAGAATGGGTCCAGCTATTTCTTTGCTAAGACGAAAATAATCTGTTCACATCAACAATTCAAACCTTATTATTTATAATACACAAACACATGAAACCATGGTAAGATACACTTTACTGCGATTGATAAAATGATGAGGACCTCCAAGAGACGTTTTCATTCAATAAAAAAAATCTGAGATTTATTATACTCTATTATAAAAGAATTATAAATTTCAAGAAGCTCCTGTTCATCACCGTCAATCTTTCCTGTATAGCTGGATTTTGGTAGTTGTTATGACCTAGGTAGTTATTTTGTTTGGTTGCTTTTGATGCTTATGATTTTTGACCATATGGAGTTATTTAAGTTTTAAGTTCAAAACTATAAACAGGTGAGAAACTACCAATGGCGGAAGAAAATGAAGAAATAAAAACATTTAAGGATTTGGGCTTATCTGAATCACTGGTTGAAGCTTGTGAAAAATTGGGTTGGAAAACTCCACTGAAGATACAGACAGAAGCTATTCCTCTTGCACTAGAAGGTTGTCATTTAATTGAGTTTTGTAATTCAATCTGATATTTGCTTTTTTGATTTTTTATTGTAAAATAGGACAGACAAAAAAAATGATAGTATTTATATCTTCAACATGAAACTTCTAATATATAATATATAAAAATGATTGCTTTTACTAATTGCATTATCTTTTTAAGTAGTTTTCTATTCTAACTTCAATATATTCTCCAATGGAATTGCTTACTATTTTTTTGGGGTTGTCTCTTTTAGGTAAAGATGTGATAGGGCTTGCTCAAACTGGGTCTGGGAAGACAGGAGCTTTTGCTCTTCCTATATTGCATGCCCTCTTAGATGCACCTCGTCCAAAAGATTTCTTTGCTTGCGTGCTGTCTCCCACTAGGTTTGAAATTTGATACCTAATTATGAGTTTGATCATCATATAATTCAAATTTTGTTTATTGTAGTAGTCCTGACTGATATTTAGCAAGTCTATTTTCTTCATTCATCATTTTATAAATTCAGAGAACTTGCTATTCAAATTGCTGAGCAGTTTGAAGCTCTAGGTTCAGAAATTGGTGTCAAGTGCGCTGTGGTGAGTTTCTATCTATTTTTCTAACATGATTCATTATTTGTGAGTTTGATTGCTTCTTTTTTACTGCATAACTTTGATTTTGTCCCTCCTGACCTGAATGAGCTTGATACATAGTGTTATAGGATGGTTAGGTATTATGTTAATATTATGTTTCGTACATGAATATTAAACAATCTTTTTGATGGTCATCTCCTTTTTCTCTAGCTTGTTGGAGGAATTGACATGGTGCAACAATCCATCAAGATAGCAAAGCAACCTCATATTATTGTAAGTTTCACCATTTCTGTAAACATTCTTTGATTATATTTGTTTGTTGTACTTGAGTAGAGTTTGGTAATAGTTGAATGAGACCCAAAATTTAATCATAATATATCACTAATGTTTCACTAAAGAAATGCATTTTTCTATGTTATTGTTTGTCGATTTCTAAATCGATTACTGACTTATTCGTTATTGGTCAGAATATTTCATAAACATTGTGTTAATTATATGATTTCTCTTGCCAAAGATAGGATTGGTTTTGTTCTTACTTTCTTAAGCTACTACCTTCAATATAAATACACCTGGAGAGATATGTATAATGTTTGTAGTTGGTAAGCTATCAAATTCCAATTATGTTAGAGTATTAGCCTAAAAAGATTTATTTTATTGCTGGAACGAATTCCTATTTTTGATTTTTCATTCTTTTGTGTTTAGCATGTTTGCTTTCAAATATTATTATTAAGCTGTTTAGCATGGTTCACATGGTTCCTTTAACACTCACTTTAATTTAGCTATGGTCCTTGGTAAAATTTAACTCTCAGTCCATGCAAGGAAAATGATTGATCAAATACCATGTTTTGGATGTTTTGAAAACTCAAAAATATTTTTAGTTACTTGGGAAAATTTTAAGAGGATTGTCCTATTATAGACTCCAAGTTTGTTAAGCTGACTGTGTAGTTTTTTACTTCGTCCATTAATTGTCTTCCTTAAAGCCAAGGTGTGGTTAGCCTTCTGAGTCTGTTATGTCATGGTTGGTTATATTATTTATATTTCACCTCTAGATGTGTACCATCCATATATAAAGAGATTCGGTGGACTATAATATTCGAAAATGAACATTGGTCCAACTGATTTGGAATTCCAAATTCTTGCTCAATGTGTCTTGGCAATGATTTATCTTTCTTTTTTCGTTTGTTCTGAGTTTTTTACTTTTGGCTGTATATGCACAAAGTTCTAAATACAATTTTTCCTTTGCAATTGGCAACTCAAACAGCATAAGGGAAACTTTGGATACAGACCCTGTAACAGTTCTAAATCTTTCTTGGATCATGCTTTTATACTTCATTGAATGATGACTTCCATTTCTTTTTTGATTCATAACTTGATTTTTCATCATCCAACATTGATAAATAGACCAGTAACTTTATATTTACCCCCGTCCACACTTTAATTGCATGAATGAACACTGGTTACAACTTTGGTCATTTTCATCCCACAAAGACTTAAGTTGAAGTTGGTGTTCCTCTTAACTCTTGTATCTTGTACAGGTCCTATGTTTACTAGGACTGATCTTATTTTTTCAGTCAATATCTTGGAATTCAACTAGGTCTTTATCAGGAAGAAGAACATATTTAATTATTGCATTCATTGTTAAAAGCATTACAGTGGCTGAGTGAGACTGTTTATGGGTTGAAACTGTGCTCTTGAATGATAGAATATTATTCATTTAACAAGAGAAAGCTGAATTTAAGCACACTCTGCTTGTACAAGATTGATAGTGTGCTTTTAATTAAGTGCGATCATTAGTTTTCTGTTAATTTTTGGTTGTCACAGTTTAGCAGTATGGTATTTGTTTGTTATTTATTTATGTTGAATTTGGTGTTCATGCAGGTTGGGACCCCTGGACGAGTATTGGATCACTTAAAACACACAAAAGGATTTTCTCTTAGTAGATTAAAATACTTGGTATAATTTCTACATTTTTTTATATATTAGGTTATTGATGTTATTTTCTGCATCATAAATGTTCAAATGATTCCTTCCTAGATTCCATTTTTTTTAGCTTGATTAATATAGGTGAGTGTTTTTTATGGATATGTTATAGTTCAAAAAAATAAGCAAAGAGAAAAAGGGCATATCTTCTATTTTCATGAGGAGACTCTTGTCTACATTTCCATGCCAAACATGTGGTTGGACTTACATGGTTACTCTATATTTTGAGCAGGTCTTAGATGAGGCAGATAGGTTGTTGAATGAGGATTTTGAGGAATCACTTAATGAGATTTTACAAATGATTCCTCGAGAGCGTAGAACATTTCTGTTTTCTGCTACAATGACTAAGAAGGTATATTTTTCTTTGTATTATGAGATATGGAACCCTATTTGAGGCTGGTCATAGGAGAAATTTTATTGGAATTTAACATAAATTCTGATTATTGGTATATAATATTTTCATAGTTTATCAAAAGCATTTTTTTTGTTATTTTACGACAAATCACAAATTTATTCTAGGTCGTTAGGAACATATGTTTACATGCATGTTCTTCAATAAGTATGTTATGGTGCAGATGGAATCAAAAAATTGGTTTCTGTTGCTTTCTTATATGCTGTAGATACTTATTGCTGACTTCTCAAGTGGTTCTATACTTACGTAGTTAATAGATAAAGTTGCACTCACTGTTGCAGGTCCAGAAGCTCCAGAGGGTTTGTTTAAGGAATCCTGTGAAGGTACAATTGTAATAGTCCAAATGTTTATCCTTTGGGTAAATTGCATTCTACATTTTGAGAGATGCTTAAATTACCTTGCCCTGTTATCTATTTTTAACAAATATGCACACTTCGATTTAGACGTTAATATCTTTCACTTAATCCATTTTAACATAAACAAACTACCTAGGCACTAGTTTCCCCTCTTTGATTTTCAGTACCAGTGATATCTAGGTTTAATTCCTTAATTTTTAATTGCAAGAGATGTGACTAAGATTTTTGTTAAAGTTCCAATTTCCAAAGTCGAAAGTAATGAAACTTCTTTGATGTTTTAAAGCTCTTAAAATCAATAATAGGGTGTTCAAAATTAGTTCAGTGGGAGACTCATCCAAAATTTCTCATCATTGCTTAGAGGTTCATTTACTTTGAAACAGACTATCAAGCATAACTTATTTATTCTCTCAAGGGACAGTCTGTAACTTGAAAATTAGAAGTAAAGACAATATATTTAAGCATCTCTCAAAACGATAGGACTGTTTATTACTTATTTTACTTGTATATTTAAATTTTTCTGTTCTGATGTTACTCAATTTGTTATATCATTTTAGATTGAAGCAGCGTCTAAATATTCCACTGTTGATACATTGAAGCAGCAGTATCGATTCTTGCCTGCCAAACACAAGGTTTCTCTTCTCCCTTATTCAGCAGCATCTTGATTTTAATAACAAGAAATGACAAATTGTACATTGATTTCCTTAACAATCATCCTTTGGTCCAATGAAAACTGGAAAGATTACTAACTAAAGTTATATTACAAAAGAAACTTCATGAACAGATGAGCACGACGTACAAATCTGATATTGTCATTGTTTCCTCCAAAATAAGTCTGTTTCTTGAGATGAACTCCAATTATAAATTAATTCTTCTCATTCTATTGATTTAGCTGAGTGAAAGTATTTTATTTAATCAAATACTATATAATACTACTATTTTAGAGAGTACAATGTTTGTATGAACACTTCTGATAATTTAGCTATTTGGAATGAAATTAATAGAAATTCATATGTTTTGGGTTTCATGAAGCATGTCTATTATAATATTTTGTATATGATGATTCTGTTAAGTAATTGTGTTTCTCTCGTAGGACTGCTACCTTGTATATATCCTCACTGAAATGGCTGGAAGTACATCAATGATTTTCACTCGTACCTGTGATGCAACTCGACTTCTAGCATTGATCCTTAGGAATCTTGGTTTAAAAGCGATACCTATTAATGGTCATATGAGCCAGGTAATTGTACTACTTATCACCTCATATAATTTGTAGTTGTAATTTGTTGTTAACTATTCTTTCCTTGGTATTGGGAGAGGATGGTAGGATGGAATAAAGGACCCTGTGTCATGTATTTTCATTATTTACTTGGGAGCCAATCAAGCATATTAATTTTTGTTCTAGTAATCTTTTGACAGCCAAAGAGACTTGGAGCTTTGAACAAGTTCAAATCTGGGGAGTGCAATATTCTCCTTTGTACTGATGTGGCTAGCAGAGGACTGGATATTCCCACTGTAGATATGGTGATTAACTATGATATTCCCACAAATTCCAAAGTAAGATGTGTTATGTATTTCCTTTGTTCTTTTCTGACATGTTCTATTATATTTATAAATTTATACCAAATCACAGGTTTCCTGTAATTATTATAATTTGTTTTCATGGTAATACATGACGTATCTCAATTAACACAAGACCTAGAGTTTAGATCAACGCTTTTGGAATTTTTCACTTTTATATTCACTGGATTCCTGACCTTGTTGACTACAGGACTATATACATCGTGTGGGAAGAACTGCTCGAGCAGGACGCTCTGGAGTTGCCATTTCCCTTGTAAATCAGTATGAACTGGAGTGGTACATTCAAATAGAGAAGCTTATAGGTGACTAGAGCATATGGCTAAGGGATATTTGTTTTACTTTTTAAAGAACAAAAGTTTCTCACTTTGAGATATACGTGTATATTTCAGGCAAAAAGCTACCTGAGTTCCCTGCACAAGAAGAGGAAGTTCTCCTTTTGGAAGAACGTGTTAGTGAAGCCAAAAGATTAGCTGCTGCGGTAAAATTTTGTATTAATCTGTTATATTTAGATTATTTTCTGTCTATTTCTTCTAAGAAGCATAACAAAATTAATGGGAGAGATATGGTTGGTTGGAAGTTGTCGTAGTTGAATCTAGTTTTTATTTTTTTCAGTTTTCAGGTATTATTTAGTTTCTGAGACCAAGGGATTGTGGTAAAACAAACTGTTTGGGTAGTAATGCATTAGGTTATAGGTTCTAATCTCATTGTACAACAAACGAAAGCATCTTGTGTTTTGTATGAGTTGTTTGTGCAGACATTACTCCTGGAATTAAATATGAAGGATTAGTCATCAGCCAATGTTTATGTGATTTTAAATACTATTGTGGAAAGTACTCAAATGTTTGTTTGTTTGCTTGTGTAGAAAATGAAGGAGGCTGGAGGGAATAAAAAACGGAGAGGTGGGGAAGATAATGATGGGGAAGATATCGACAAGTACTTGGGTCTCAAGGATGGAAAATCATCCAAGAAGTTTAGAAGAAGATGAAGTCATATCATATAATCAACGGTGAGTGTGTTAATGCGGCAGATGAATGAATCAGATGAAGCCATGAAAATTTGAGGCTAAACTGAGTGGTCATGCAACTTGTGTAATCCATTTTTGGGCAAATTTTGTTACTAAATTAAAAAATGTTTCTCCATGGATTGATTATAAACAACTTCCTAGTGATACTTATTTCAATTTACTAACATTGATTCATATGTCCTAGTGTATTTTGTGCAATTACCTTAGCTTTTCTTTCAATTTGGGGACAAAAACAAAAAAAGAACCTTGTAAGGTGATAGGTTTTATATTGTAATTGTGTGGGATTAAGGAGTTACTCATCTTGATTTGATTGAGTTAAAAATACATTTTAATTTTTACAGTAATTGCATGTTTGTGTCTGTAGCTCGGTGTGAAGTTAATTTTCTTTTGATGCAGTGATCCCTATTTACATTTTTATCTTTACAGTACATTTACTTTTACAAGAGTATATGAAAATATTAGTTGCCCAGGAATCTGAGAAATTATTGATTTGTGTGGTTATGCAAAGTCCCTGTTTAGCCAGTGGACAAAGAAAACATGAACAAGTACCAGTAGCAGTATTATAAATTTAGTTGGTAACAAAACGTGTATTATCAATTTGAACAGCCACATCGCGATTATGTGTGGCTTTATGTTTCCACACAAATGACCGTATTTATGTTTTCTTCCTGCACTTCAGCAATACCAGTTTATATTTTTATTATAAGATGTAATTTCAAAATAGAAATTCTTCATTCTTGATGTTCAGATATGAAATTTACAAAAAAAAATGGCTTCTTTTGTCAGTAAAGTTAAATCATAGTGAAAGTTTTACATTTAAGATTGTTAGAAGGACAAAAAATAATGTTTTCTTGTACTTCGAGTTTTATTTACCCTATATAATATTCTCCGTATGACAGAGTGATCCAACAAAAAGGAGTAGTTGAATTAAATTCTGAGTCTTGTTTGCTTTGTTAAATATAAAAGATACAACAAAATATGATGAGGGATAATATAAAATTTTAAATTTAGTATTTGCTAAATTGCAAGGTTGGTAACATAATATGAAACTAGTTTTTATCTTTGGTGAGAAAAACATGAATCTAAGCTTAAACCGCACTTCCATGGAGTCATCTTTATTTATTGTATCTAAGTTTGCTACACTGTGTTCTCTGGAGTATTAATTGTGTGTTGATATGGTAAAGTAAGTTTTGGAAAGTATTTTCTTTTTTATATTTTTTACGAAGGCGTACATAACAACAATTGATTACCAAAAAATACATCATACATTTTTATAAATGATTTATTTTTAACAAATTATCATTTATTTATAACATCCTTCCTGTCTCCATCTTTCACTTTTTGTTAACTGTTCACCTTTTTTATTCTTCTATTATTTTCATTTCATTGTAAAAGTGATAAATCTGCTTCCATCAGGATTCAGGAAAGATGTAAATTGTGTTTATTTTAATTCTAATCAATAATTAAAGAAAGATTCTATGTGTATTGTGAGAAGTTTTACAGTGTTAACTGATTTCTATTAAGAACTTAAAAAAAGTAAAACATCACAACCCTTCCAATTATTAATCAAGTTTACTATATTAATTGTAACTTGTTTTAATCTGCGTATTTTTATTTTCAATAAAATTTTCCTATCTGTCATAGAAAACTATCTGTGATTCTTACAGGTGTTATGATGATATGTTATCCTCTCCCTTAGAGTCATGCATCTGCATCCCTTACCTAAAGAACAGTTTTATTGCAGTAATCAAACACATGAGACTTGAAAACACTAAGTTAGAACAGAAATCACATGCAATTACAGAACAGTTGAAGGACCATAAAAGTGATGAAGTATAACCATGGAAACAAAATTGACTCTCAACAAAACTAGACATCTTGCAGACAGAATGCAAGAACAAAAACAACATACACTTACATACATTAGACTGCTGCATGCAACTAAAACTCTGAGAATGAAAACCCTTAAAACACATAGAGTTCAGCCAATTCCTCCAAAGAGTCAGAACCAAACATAGGATCTGCATTTTCTAGCATCCACAACAGATGATCAAAGAGAACCACCTCACAGTTGATAATCAAAACACTTTTATCGTTGTTGCCCTCTTGATTTGACTTGTTGATTAGAGCTTTCAGAAGAGGGTTATTGAGATACTTAGAGCTGATCACATACTGTTTTCTTGTGCTGCCAACAAGTACAGTTTCACAATGTTCATCTTCCTGCATGTCATGCACTTTCCATGAATCTTCCTTCACAAACTTGGATCTTAGGCTATTATATGATGAAGAACTCCCTAGATGCCTTGAAAAACTCTTGCATTTACTAAGTATTAGATTGAGTTTGTTCATGTTTGTTTTGGTTGAGGGATGTTTAGTCTCAGGGAAGAAGAGGGACAAAGAGAGGGTTGGTTGTGGAAAATCAGTGAATGAGCACAAAGAAGATTAAAATAGAGTGAGAAATGAATTGTGCTGAGCTTTTAAAGAGAGTTCGAAGCAAAATCATTGTATTGGGGTGCTAAAAGAGTGGGCTCAATTTGGATTCAAACAATTTTAATGACACAAACAAGTCATCATTAGTTAATAAAAAAAAGGTTCTACCTTTAACTTACATGCGCAACATACAGACATAACTGAAATTGTTTTCAGTCATCCCTTGTTAGGCATCGAAGCAAGAGCCATTTTTTCTCTGAATCTGTTTTCTTCCTTGGGGCCCACTCCTCATTTTTATGTCCTACTTCAAAAGAGTAAGAACTTACAAAACAAAAACTGAACCTTTGGTATAAAGAGGAAAATTTTGCAAGAGTTGATCATTTTATAGACTTTGAAAGAATTTTGATTTGTTTTAATAAAAATCTCACCGTAGAGAATGCAAGAGGTGTTGAACGCACTGATCATGTATTAAACTGAGCATCAATTTTTCAACAAAACTGAATATTAAACTTATCAATATCACATGCAAGTAGAATTAGAATGGACTAAAAGATTCTGAATTCCACTACGTGGTGAAATTTTAGAAATTTTGTTCAGTGTACACAAGTTGTGTCGTAGGGTCTTTTTCATTGCTCTGTGCATCTGATCTTTGACAGCATTTTTCATACAGGTTGGTAACACACTACTCTAAAACCTAGTCCTTTTTTAGAGTGTCACCAAACATGGTTATTGATGTGCTAAATTGTTTGGAATGAAAAGATTATTATAAGCTGTTAAGGTTATGTATGTTATTATTTGCAAACAACAAGTTTTGGCTTAAATAGTTGACTATTTTTCTATGCACTAACTGATATGAGCCTTAAATAATAAAATGACTATAGTCAAAGATAAAATTTAATATAAGAATCACTGTTCTGACAAGTAAATGAAAATGTGCTTCTTCACAAATATATTATATTTCTTTGCTATGAATATATCTAGAAGTTTTCATCACAAATAGAAAAAGAGACACTATATATGTGCCATGGGGTTTATGTCCCACAGGAATGGAACCTTAACTAGGTGTTTCGTCTTGTGACTGATGCCTTAAGATTGTGCACATAACCCTTTGTCTCCAAATATCTCACTTTGTTCCTTTCTGACATAAGAGTCTTCTGCAATTTCAAGCGGTTTGAACTCAGTAATTTATTAGCCTAAGATGGTGAAAAATGAAAAATACATTTTACTGGGAACTGTTCCAACCCACATAATTGTAGCATGTGACGCAGAACTTTTTGGCTAGATCTAAAATCTGTATCACAACCTGCAAATACAAAAACAAAAATAAAAAGGAAGAGTTTGTTTCTCACATTCCTCATCAAGCATAAGGGTTTAATTCAAGTAGAAATCAATCTTATTGCTTCATGCTCTGAAGTAAAAAAAATTACCATTCTAACAATGAAAAACTCAACTTTTTGACAAAGTATAATGGTTCGAGATTAATATTTGATCTTAGCATTAGATAATGATTAATTGGAATAGTATAGAATTGAGTTAAAGTATTCATGCTTTCTTCTGTGACAAGAAGATATGGTGCTCTTCCCAACACCTAGAGAACATCTCTCTGTTTTTAATTTTAACGAAACGCATAAAGTTATCACTGTCCGATGTGGTCCTTTTTAAAATTTCACGTTCACTTGACGTTAATATTTATGTCAGTGGTATAGACGAGATTCCAACATGCAAAGCAAATAATAGAGGAAAAATTACATTTTTCAATGTACCATGAGCAATGAGCAATATAAGTGCATAATTAAGTAGGTGGATGAATATATAGTTGTCTCCTAAGTCTCTTATAACCAAACTAGATCTTGGCTAACGAACAAAAAAAATCATGATGGGGGGCATTTACAAACACTGCACAATAGGAACAAAATTGTTAAGAGGTTTAGTTTGTCATCGAGTGTTCAACCTCTGATTTCTCATATCTCGTGTCTACTCGATCCTGAGTCAGCTAAGACATGTAGTAGATCTAAGTTAATCTACCATTGTAGTAACTTCACAGAGTTAATATACTTTTCATGAAATCTTCATTCTTTTCTTTTTCAACATGCCTCAAAGAAGATACTTGGTGATGGTTAACTCTTTGATTAGATACATATGTTTCTTCTAGACAAAGTTAGTGTATTTTAAGGTTTGATTGTTCTTATCTCTTCTAAGTACTATGATTTTCTTATGTTAAAAAGATAGAATTTGGTCTTTAATTCTAAAGTATGTGTCTCGTGTGATAGAAGAATTTTATTAGCAATTTGATGTGAGAAAGTTTTCATCTGCAGAGAACAATAATGGGCAAGACACGTGTGGTTGTTTGTTTTGTGGTACTTACTGTGAAAGACAGACTCACAGATTACAGCAATGTTAAATTTAACAATCTATTTGTTCTAAGGGAGTAGCACTTTGTAGGTGGTATTAATTTGATTACTGTACTTTACAGTGTTCTAGAGACATTTATGATATTTAAAAAAAAATAAAGGAAAAGTATAATCCATGATGTTATTTATAAAAAACAAGAGATTACAATACCTACTAGATGTTTCTAGATAATCATTTAGAAATGTAAACTTTATGATAATTTTGTGGATGACCTTTCCTTTCTGATAGTATAATAAATTGCCATTATTAGTGTTGATTTGTTTTTGTGCTAGATTATGATAGACCTGTAATCAGAGTTAGCTGCTATTCTTTTTCCATGGCTAATAGAACACTTCTAATTAAGAGAGAAGAAATAGGCTTTTCATATCATCTGTCAATTCTGTCCGATCTAATTTAGTTTAGCAGAATAACCCTAGATTTTAACTTTAGAATTTATGTTTTTTATATGACTAATAATTCTTATAATCTTGACTGAAGACTATCAGATGCATGAAGTTTCCTCATGTGTCAATAAGATATAGTGAAAGTATTTATCAAAGTTTTATTTTATATTGTTGTGCATTGCTCAGTATAGTTCCTTTTTAAGCTCTCGTTCACAGTTACCAAAGCATTGATAAAAGTAGGGATGACAACGTGGACTTAGTTCAATAGGTTGGTCCGCATAACTTTAAGGATGACAATGTGGGCTTGGTTTAATAGGTTGGTCCACATAACTTTACCGTTTACGTTGGCTAACTCAAAGTTGTGTATATTGATTATTTTCTTCTAAATTCTTGTATGAAGTCATGAAGACAAGTGTTATGTATTTTGTAATGTGCTAAGGTTTGAAGAATACATTATTTGTCAAAGTACATCGTTTGAAAATGTTAAATTATCAATTTATCATTCAACTTCCAAAGTCTTTGTTTAATTGTGTGAATTTGTTAACGTTTTCTAATTTGTTGAACATCTAAAACTTTATCATAAAAAAAAACAGGCTGAATCACAACCTGCAAACCAAAACGTATGTAAGCGAGTCAGAATTTTTAGTCCACATTTTTAATGCGAGATGCATCAATCCGGTCCATATTTTTTAGACCAAGTACGGGACGGACCTAAATAGATTGAGTGAGTCAATATTGTCACTCCATATATAATAGACTATTAGGATGGAAGTTCAACTAATCGTATTTAAAAATAATTTAACAAAATATATAGAAAATGTATTTAAATGAAATACAAATTTATAATATTGGTTTAAAGATTACAAATTGTACTAATTTACACACGCACACATATATAATATTTATGACAAACCAAAATTATGATTTTTTATATGAAAAAGTTATTTTTTTTAGATATAATGTTTTTATATAACAAAAATATTCGGTTGTTCTTCTTAAATTGTTTAATGGTATTAATATCTTTTTTTATAAATATATCACGTTACCTTTTTAAATCTTCATGAGGTTATATATGAAAAATATAATTTATATAGTTTATTTAAATTTAACAGTTTTAACGAAGAAAGAATGAGGTGATAGTTTGATTGGGAATAATGATTCTCTAAATATTATCTTATTTAATTTTATATTAAGATGATACAAATTATTTTGAGGTTTCCAATTTTAGATTATATATATATATATATATATATATATATATATATATATATATATATATATATATATATATATTCATAAAATAAGGTAATTAACAAATAGCTTAAATTTATAATTTTTTAGTTTCAATATATTTTAATTTAAGCAATCAATATTTACCATTTTAATATTATTTTTACTTTTTCGTTCAATGATTTAACTTTTTTAACACTGTATACTTCTAATAAAGTATATTTATTAATTAGACGCTTATAATTTTTATTATTTCAATAGATTTTTTTAATATTATTTTGACTTTAATTCAATAACTTTTTAAGATTGTCATAAACTTTAATTTACAATATATCACAAAATATGGTTTTATTTCCAAAGAAGAAAAAAACTAATAAAATTATAATATTGATACTAGTATATTAAAAACTTAATAATGTAATATAAAAGTAATGATAATTGTTCGTTTATTTTTCTATCCTTTATATTCAAATGTCATACAAAAAATAATTTATTCATGATATATTTTATTTTAAATCTTTTACTTATTTAAAAGTAAACAAATACATTATTTTTATTATGTAATAATAATAACTTTTATATATATAAGAGTTAAACGTATTTCTAGTTTATCTAAATTAATGATCGAGATATAATTTTGAGTCGATATTTTTTTTCTTTATAAAATTTGAAGTCACAGTTTTATAAAAATATTTGGATTTTGGTTTTAGATTTTTATAAAATATTTTTCTTTGATTTGATACATCCAAATTTGGTGTCATCTTATTAATCTTAAAGAACTATTTTGTAACAAATACCAATGTTATATTATAATATTAGTATCTATCACGTAAAGTGATTAGTGATGAATGTATAGTTGATTAATAGCATATAATACTAAGAATTAAAAGTTTTTATTTTCAATTATTTTTAATTATATAGGTTCCAAAGGAATTATGGAAATTAAATTATGTGTTTGGTTTCCAAAATCAATTAAAGATTCAAAAATTCACGTCAAAATGAAAAACATCTAATTGTTGCTTTTGTGTTGAAGAATTGGTTCAGTTGATTAGTGTTTCACATGGACTAAAAACACATTTTATTATAGGATTAAATGTTTTTGGTCCTTCAACTTGTAGTGAATATTACAATTAGTCCATCAATTCTGTAAATGCATAAATTTTGTTCTTTTAACCAAATTTTGTTAAGTTTATTTAACGTTTCAAACACTTTTCGTTATAGTATTTTAGTTTGTTTACACTGTTTGAACACATGTTCACTTCAATATTAGCTGATAAATAAACATTATATATTTGAAACGTTAAATAAGCTTACAAAAATTTGGTTTAAAGAAGTAAATCCACACATTTTCCAAGAAGGATTAATTCTAAGTTTCATTTAAAGTTAAAGGATCAAAAATATATTTAACCCTTTATTATGTAATATAAAAAAACATTATATATTCGTGTTCTCTAATATCTTGTAAACTTAAACAGACAAGGTAGTAATTCCTTAAAAGAGGCAGAAAACAAAAATTAAAGTTTATATTCTATAGGTTAAATATGTTTTTGGTCCCTTAATTTTATTTTGGGAAAAATTGGAATTAGTCTATCTTTGAAACTTTAAACCAATTTAGTCTCTCAACTCTTCGAATGTATGAATTTAATTCTTTTAACTAAATTTCGTTAAGTTTTTCTGAAATTTCAAACACATTTAATGATAATATTTGAGTCGTTTACACTCGATTGACACATTTTTGTTTCAAAATACTATCCTAAACTGCATTTGAAACTTCAAATAAAAATAACAAAATTTGATTAAAATCTAAATCCAAAGTATCTAAAAGTTGAGGGGCTAAATTCTACAAAAGTTTCGAAGAATAACTAGTTCTGATTTTCACTAGAATCAAAATCATATTTAATCCAAAAATTTATATAATCACTTTATTATTTATTAGATCAAATTACATGATTCAAAATATATATTTATTATATTTTCAAGAATACTCATTGTTGCCTCAATTATTTTAACAATCGAGTTAAAAAAATTAAAAAAAGAACATCAATAACCAGAAATTTAAACGCAATATTTTTTTCTCAAAAACAAATATCAGATAAGTAGTCATGACTTCAAACTTTTTTACTTCTTATTTTAATTGCAAGTACAACCTAGTATTAGTAATGATATTAATTGTGGAGATGGTAATAGATTGCAACATCCAATAATATACATTTTTTGAAACATCTTTAACATTTTCTTTTGCACAGAAAATTATGAAAAGTTTAAAAACATACATTTAACCGCATTTTATAATGTGAGTGTTGAATGCTTCATCATATTTCAAAAGTAACAGTGTAATGTCAGAAGAGGCATGCTAGAGAGAAATAGAAGCTAGAAAAATGAACATGCATATGTTGCAGAGTGAGAAACTGACATGGAGAATTTGTTTGTCTTATGGCCAAACCTGTTTTCTGGTTTTCTGGTTTTCTGCATGAATATGATCTGATTCCATTAATTTGGTGGCTATTAATTGAGTATTGATTAAACATGTGCAATGAACATTTTCTTAACCACAGACAAAGACTGTGTGAAGAAGGTACGAATGAGAATAAATATATATCTGCATGTTGGTCTTTAGTACATACACTCGTTAATCAGACATATGGGTATGGACATTATCACACTCACTCTTCATTCTTGCTCCAAATTATTGACCATGAATTATCATTTCATTTTCCTCTTCCTCTTTTCAACCAAATAAAAAACCACTTCTTATACAACACAAAATGTTTCTTTTCTGAATTATTTCAGAGAAAAAAAAAGAGTGACTATTTGCAATATTATTGTCTTTATCAACAACAAACAAGAGGTGCACGTGCAATGGTGAGGGTTGATTACAAGAGACAACCACGTACATGGTTTATATGTCTTGAACAGATTATTTTTGTTTTTCTTAATAGCATTTTTAGTTCTTATATTTATATTAAAAAAATTTATTCAATATGGTACCTATGTTTTTAGAAAGACTTAATATAATCTCTTGTAAGTTAATTGCTTTTTATCTTGTCCTTGACATTGGATAATAAACTTGTAAAGGAGATGATATTTGTTTTCTACCTTTTATTGATGTTAAGTTTTGTGAATAAAATCAACTCCTACATAACTTTTATCTTGTTTAATCCTCTAGTTTATGTTGTTTTTACATTGTTTCATATTTTAGTTGTTTTATGTTTTTTTACTTCTAATCTCTATTATGAGTGTCGGAAATAAAACAATAGGAAGCAATTCTGGTGGAAGAAAACAAGCTAAAGCTCAAGGAAGCATGATTGGACATGAAAGATTGACTTTTACACAAATAATCATGTCGAGGGGCACCGAGATCAAGTCCAGCACTGCAAACATGGAGAAAGGACTGACCTATATGTATATACTGCCTTGGACAACCCTTGGAAGGCAAAAAAACGATCATTAGGCGCCAGGGTCACTCGCTGGGCTCGCTGGTGGCTCGCTGGGCGAAAATGACAGACCAGAATTGCAGTATTCGAGTCGCTGGGCGAAAATGTGACTCACCCAACGAGTTGCATATCCGAGAACGTCGATTTTAGGCCTCGCTGGGCGAGTGTGAAGCCGCTGGGCGAGAATATCGACCCCAATACGCGAATATGGTTATTTAATCATGTTTCTACGAGAGTATTAGGGGATTCCTCATTTTTCATGAATAGAAACACCTTGGGTGCTTGGGAGAGACTCTTGGAGGCTATTAGGGGTGTTGGGAAACTCTCCCTTCTCCTTCTTGGGTTTCCTTCTTCATCCATGGAGGTTTTACCCCTTATAGGTTGGAGAGGATGATGGGCTACGAAATTGAAGGCGGAGATGTGAATGGAAGGCGCAATTGAACCATGAGCAATATTCAAGAACCTTGGGAGAGGGATTGTTTCTACTTTATGGTTCCAATTTCTTCCTTATTTTTCAATTTTGTAAAACCCTATGTTCTCCACCATGGAGAGCAATTTCTATTTGTTGAGATTAGATGTAAAACATTGAATTCTTGTGTAAAATTGTGTTGTTAATTTATATGCTTTTCCAATTCATGTTAGTATTTGATTTCCATGCTTAATGCTTGTTGTGGTTTAATCACCCATGGCTTGTTTGTGGTTCTTGAGGTGTTGGGAAACATCTTTAGAATCTAGATTTGAAATTAAATACCTAATGGATGCTTGTATCTAGAAATAGAACTTTGTTCATTAGTAATCTTAGATTCTTGAAACTAATGCATGATTTCACTTGTTGAGGATTCAAGAAATTGAAACTTGATGAGTAATCATAGGCTCAAAGGTTCTAGGAATAGGATTTGAGTATTCTTGTGAATTGATTTTAACATGAATATGAAATTGAGATAATTTAGAATGCATGAGAATGAAATGGTTGAAGTCTAATCTTGACAAATTGTAAATACACTATGTTAATTTCTTGTTGCACACCAACTGTTTCATAAAATACAAAAAGAGTTTCCATATTGTTTGTGTGAACTTTGTGTCTAATTGAGTCGTGAATTGCGAGAGTTGTCATGTGTTGCAGAAGTCCCTTGTGAGAGAACGATAACATACTTATTACTTGCTATGTGTGACCGGTGCACTTGTCGTGTTGGTTTTTCACTAACAGGAGAGTAACTGCATTAGAAAATTGTGTCATATATGACCAAAATAATGTAATTAACCCAAGACAAAATCACATCACTACTAACATCGCCGTCATAATAGGAAGACATATCTCAATCATGTTGGACTCTCAGATAAAGGTTAGTACGATTGATAAAAGGATTAACGAATAAGCTGAATTAACAAAATTCTAAATGGTTTAAGAAAAGTGTCAACTTAGATCACGATCTAGCATGAAACTATTATAAATAATAATGTTCACGAAATAATTATTACATATTTATTTTACACACATATCTAATTTGAGTATCTAAGTATTCTTGCAAGTATCCTAACTCTTTGGGTATTGGAAAGATCTTTCCAAGACACATCTTAGAGATAAAACTGTTTTTTAAAATATCAGTTGTAGACATATATTTCTACCCTACAAGAACAAAAATGTTAGATTATTATCTTCTAAACAATATAATAAAAAATATCACATTGAATCTCTTTTAAAATTACATAGAAATCACATTGAATAAAAAAAATTGATTTATTGACAAAGTAAATTATTATCTTTTAATTGTACAATCTAAAATACACAATCTATTCTTTTTAATTATGTATTCTGAAATATAAAAGATTATATTTCAAATTATATATTTCAGAATATAAAATAAAAAGATACATTTTAAATTGTTCAATAAAAATGTAAAATTTATATTATAAATTGCACACAATTTGAACTAAGAAAATTGTGGGATTGCAAGAAGAAATTTATGAAAATGCAAGAAGAAGAAAATGTAGGAAACAAAATATGAGGTAAAAAAAGTAGTGAAATGGCAGGTAGAGATAATAGAGTCAACCTTAACGAATTAGAGATAAAAAAATGCCAATACACTCACATTTTACACTAACGCATCCTTTTCTCCAAGGGGAAGGGGAGTGTAAATAGTAGCGGACGAACTAATAAAGCCCAATAAAGGCGAAAACCAGATATAGGGCCCAACTTTGCTTGTTGCACAGTGGCTTCGTTCACCGAAGGGAAATAAGCGCATCTACGGAAAAAAACTGAAAACACGGCGCCATGGAAGCAGCAGCGGTAGCAACCTCTTCTCTGAAGAAGCTGAAGCGGAAACGCACTGTGGCAAGAAGCGATCCTGAACTCGAGCGTCTGAACTCGCTTCCGTGGAACTCTTCTCTTCCTCAGAACGACGACGATGGCGCTTTCTCCTTGTTCATTGGCACCAACGAACTCGAAGGAGGTTTGCTCTCATAAACAAAATTTTGTTTTTTTTTTACTTTTTTTTATTTAATGTGTGGATTTTATTAACTAAACTTGAGATTTAAGCATTTGTATTCTTGCTGATTCAGCGGAATGTTTAGTTTGTTTGCATTGGCGTCCTTGTAAGAACAGTGTTTGTTGTAGGTTTGCCATTTTCTGCTTATTTTATTTTGTTCGTGTTTTTGCGTTCCGCAGGGTTTCTTTCGCTCGAGGAGATTGATGAG
The DNA here is from genome assembly GCF_004118075.2 of Vigna unguiculata. Classification (NCBI taxonomy): domain Eukaryota; kingdom Viridiplantae; phylum Streptophyta; class Magnoliopsida; order Fabales; family Fabaceae; genus Vigna; species Vigna unguiculata. Next base: position 33,256,714 of record NC_040288.1, read on the forward strand.
GCGGAGTATGGTTTGGATATTCCTGAACCTGAAGATGGCAAGAGGAAGACGAAGAAGAAAAAATCTATACAGAATGAAGATGTGAAGAAACAGCAGCAAGATGGAGTTGATGGTGCTAGTAGTGACGAGGTCGAAGCTGAGTTGGACGAGAGTGTGAAGGCTAAAGAGAAGAAAAAGAAGAAGAAGAAGAAGACGAAAAAGAAGGATGCTACGGATGGCCAGAAAGTTGAGCAGCCAGATGCTGGTAATTTCTTCTTTAGTTTCAAATTAATCAATTAATTTGAAATTCTATGTATATATGTGTGTGTACGTGAATGTGTTAGAATGGTTGAATGTGAGTTTGTTGATTACTGAAATGGGAGTTTCTTGTGCAATGTTATAAATTGAAGACAAGAAAGATGCATTTTGCTAATGGTTATATCTGCTTCTAGGTTTAGATGCTAATGTGGAAGATGGTAACGGTGAAGAGGACAGTGATGAAACTGAATTTTATGCATGGAATGAGTTGAGGCTTCACCCTCTCCTAATGAAAGCAATTTACAAGCTTGGCTTCAAGGAACCAACACCAATACAGAAGGCTTGCATTCCAGCTGCTGCTCATCAAGGGAAGGTTGTTTGAAGCTATTCTTCAGGGTGCTGTTTTGGTTTATATCCAATAAAATTTAATAAAATTATTCTGTGTGCATTTGATAGGACGTTGTTGGGGCTGCAGAGACAGGATCTGGTAAAACACTGGCGTTTGGTTTGCCCATTTTGCAACGCATTTTGGAGGAGAGAGAAAAGGATGCAAACATGGTTGAAGAACCTGGAAAGTATTCTCCTAAAGGAGTTTTGAGGGCTCTTATTATTGCTCCAACTAGAGAACTTGCAGTTCAGGTACTTGCAAGGCTTTTCTCAATTTTTCATAGTTGTCAAAAAAATACTTGATTGTTGCAGTGAGGTTTATATATTTGTTTTATACAATTAAGGTGAGAAGTGAGAGCTTTTATGTTGGGTTTGTAGTTTGTAGTAGTTACAAACTTATTAATAGTCTGATATGGTTTAACTTAGCATTTTCTATGTCCGTTAGAAGGAGTAACTCAGATGGGATTTACTTATAGCAATCCTTACGATAAACTTTTATTAGGGTTGGTGGGTCATAGTTATCTAATGGAACATAACAAAATGGAACCTCCTGGTCGCTGGCAACTGTATTGCGTAATCTGGAATTTGGATTCATTAAAAAAATACTGAGTTAGACGTTAAGAACACTTGCAGTAACTGGTGTGAGATTTCTTGGTTATATTAAAATATGGGTCATACAAAAATTCTGGTATCTTGGATTTCAAATGTTTGAAAGCTGAATTAAGTGCCACCGATAAAAAGATAAGGAAATATAGTAACCAAACTAAGTTACAATGTATTGATGTGTTTGCTATGTTCACAAAAACCCAAGTTACTTAGAATATGTTCACTAATCCCAATTAAACAGGGAAAAAAATCATGATAAGATGAGGAGATATGGTGTACCGATCCTTTAACAATGACTTTCTCATTTTTAATTGCCTTTTCAGGTCACGGATCATCTGAAAGCTGTTGCTAAGTATATTAATGTTCGGGTGACCCCTATAGTTGGGGGGATTTTAGCAGAAAAGCAGGAGAGACTTTTAAAAGCAAAGCCTGAGATTGTTGTTGGAACTCCAGGGAGGTTATGGGAACTTATGTCAGCTGGAGAAAAACATCTAGTTGAGGTAACTGCCAATGCCATGCATTGAGAAGTTTGAGTATCACTGTATGCGAATCAATAACTTTTTCGATGAATAATAATGCCTTGTATACTTGACTAGCGGAAAAGTACTTTAGAAAACTATAAGATACTTATCTGAACGATTAAATAGAAAAATAATGAAATCAGAAGAATACAAAGAGCCCCTAAGTAATAGGCTCTTGCACAATTTTTTATCCTTACAAGCCATGATTAAGCATGCCAGTATGTATGACCTAGATCATTCCAAGAGTAATATGTTGCTCATTCATAGCTAAAAATTGTACTGTTTAATGACAACTTTTGCATGCTGGTTGTTGTTTGATATCATTTTTACAGATGCCTGTTTCATTATTGATACATGACTGCTGCAGGATTGATGCAAGCTGATAAAAGAAATGCATTTATGTACTTCATATTGTATTGATTGAAAGTCATTTGTGATGTCGGCCATGTTTATTTGCAGTTACATTCACTCTCTTTCTTTGTGCTTGATGAGGCTGATCGGATGGTACAAAGTGGTCATTTTAAGGAGTTGCAGTCTATAATTGATATGCTTCCCATGTCCAACATCTCCACTGAAGATAATTCTCAAAATGTACAAAAAGGTTGTGTTACAGTTTCTAGTTACCAAAGAAAGAAAAGACAAACACTTGTTTTTTCAGCGACTGTTGCACTGTCTTCTGATTTTCGCAAGAAGCTAAAACGTGGCTCAAGTCAAAAAAAGCAATCATCAACAGATGGATTGAATTCAATCGAAACTCTTTCTGAGCGTGCAGGAATGAGATCCAATGCTGCAATTATTGATCTTACTAATCCATCTATATTAGCAGCTAAGCTTGAGGAGTCATTTATTGAGTATGTAAACTCATATCTAAATTCTAGAACTAGAACTTGAGTGTTTTAGAATACATATTATTTTAGTGACATAACAAAATTATTTTTTATTGAATTTGCTATTTTTTTTATCAGCCTGAACTCGCTATTGAATTTGGTGCTGTTTTTCTTTTAAGCCTACTGTTGTGTTGGATTACATAACCTGTTGGGCCACATGCTAATTTTTCCTCCTTGTGCAAATAAAGTTTTACTTTATCATTGAGCATTTCTGCTAAATTCCAAAGTCTCTTGTTGAGCATTTTTGCTAAACCTTATTATTGATGACAAAGTCAAAAAGTAAAGTTTGCTATGACATGAAATATCGGTTTTGTTTGATGATCAACATTAATTGTTTTTTACAGATGCAAAGAAGAAGATAAAGATGCATATTTGTATTATATTTTGACTGTCCATGGACAAGGTCGCACCATAGTTTTCTGCACGTCAATTGCAGCCTTACGTCATATTTCTTCCATATTACGCATTCTTGGAATCAATGTTTGGACTCTTCATGCTCAAATGCAGCAACGAGCACGATTGAAGGTTTGTGTCCCATTAAGTGTAACATTAAACCATTCTCATCATCCAAATAGTTAAAAGTTTATGGGATAGTTGGTTCATAATACAGTATTGGAGCTTATCTGGTCCTGAAATGGGGTCATTTGCAGATTCTGATTTTTTCTAAAATCATGTCATACATGTCCAAATTCCAGGAATGAGAGGTGTGTTGAGATTAACCACATTGATTTAGAATGCAATCAAAATATATGTTATAAGATTTGATGATCTTCTCCACATTGGTTTGGCATACAGCCAAAATACTCCTTGAAAAACTTGAGCATTCCTACCTCCTAGAGCTAGCTTTTGGTCTTGAGTTAGTCTTGGTTAGTTTCTGAAATGGTATTAGAACCTTTGTGGTTGTCTAGAAGTTATTGTTCTTCATTCTTCTAACAACAAAAGCTCTACATCAAGGATACCTCATGCTCAAGGTGGTCTTGCGTTAGGGCACATGATAGAATTATAATATACAACTATTTGTGTCTTAACCTAATAGTTCAAGCTTGGTTGGTTCTTAATACGATTCCAGTCTTAATGTTTGAGCACCCAGTGTCTAGGCTTGGGTAAGAGGGCTGTGTTTAGATTTCCCACATTGAGTTGGAATGTAACATTTCTCTTTTTAAACCTTATGCAACCCTCCTCACATTGCATGGGAATATGGCCAGAATATTCCTTGTAGGATTGGGCTATCTTCTCCCTTATCCTTTGCCATTCTACCCCAGTTCTATGCTTCAAGGTCTTCTAGATAGTATAGGTCAGCTTTAAGTCATCAGGTAGCATTCTATTTCTCGATAGAAGGAAAAGTTATTTTTTATCATTCGATGAATGTTGCATCTGCCATAGAGTTGTGCTCTTGAATTCTTAGCACCATACATAATCTTTGAGTCATCGAGTACAATTCTGTTTCTCAATAGAATGCAATGTTCTATTTTATCATTGGTTGAAAGTTGTATCTGCAATAAAGGTGTACTTTTTCAACTTTTTGCCCCATACTTACCGTTAAAAGAATAGAACAGATGTCAAACCATTTGCGAATCATTATACTCATCAGAAGTTGAAGCTTCCTTCAATAAAAACCATTTGCACATCCGTAAAGAGGTCAGAAACACATCTAGTCTCCTTTAAAGTTGAGAAGCAGCAAAGTATCTTCAAATATGGGTGTATATTCAGCTCCAACTAAATGTACCGAAGGACTGCACACTATTCTCAGTGTCACATAGTTTGGCCTCCTTGATAGCAAGGTTTTTAGAACCATTGAAAGCCCTTCTAAATTAGGACATGACATGCCCAAGGGCTGATAAAACCTCAATATTATTCTGTAGAATATATAAAAATGTCTTATAATATGTTAGATTATTCACTAGGGTTAGTTCTATTTCCCCCTTTTTTTTAGGATTGGTTAATGTGTTTCCTTATCAAGATTTGTTTGCATAATTAATTTATATTACAATTTAACTAAGAAGCATAAACAAGGATTTGTGTTCTGGATTTTATTAGTGTATAGGAAAAACTAATGTACCCCTCACCTAGAAGGGCTCCTCACTATGTTGAAGGGTCATTGTATGCAGCGGTACTCTTGCATACGCAAATGGGATGTCTGGATTCAAATCCATGATCAACCGGTTGCCAAAGCACAACTTTGCAACTTACCTGGGGTCACCTATGATTTTATTTGCATTTATTGTATTGAAATACATCTAGGTTAAAATCAGTTTAGTGTTTTATTTTCATTCCTTCTCTCTTCTTCCTCTATTCCCAAAACCCCTTTAATGTCAATTATTTCATAAGCCATCTTAAACAAGGGTTACAAATTTCAATAGATTCTGAAGTAGAACAACACATAACAAACATCAATATAATGATCAATATGAGGCCTCTTGCTGAAGGTCGTTTGTGTTTATCCTATTCCTCTTAAACATCATTGCACAGGAAAAAAGGTAAGAGCAAGAGTCACGGATATTGGGTACCTATTTGGCTTATGAATGACAGACTGTTCAATATTTTCTGGGGTTGTAGGTCCATTAAATGTGATGGTTTTTATCTACGAAGAATCTGCTCTTGATACCATAAGAGAAGAGCATGAAGAATTATTTATAGTGTATTATAAAAATTATTTAGGAATCCCAAAAATACTGAAGTGTAATAAAAATAGAATATCCGACTGCAATTGTTCCAATTAATTGCATGATGTGATTCTCCTTAAAGCGAGGTTTCTGATAAAAAGACTTGGCTTCAGAGCTTTGTATGTTCATATGATTTTCAAAGAAATCTTTGATAGTGATTAATGAAAGAAAATAAACTATAAGATCCTGAGTTCAAACTCTTGTTTTGAGGATTTAATCAACTAATGCTCTTCGACTTATTTTCCTATTTGTTTTTTCTGCAAATAAAGTGAACCTAGTTATTCGTATCTTGAGTGTGTATTATCCATCCATATGTGTATTGTGTGGATCTAATTTGTCTCTCCTTTCATGGGGCATGACACTCAGATGCTTGAAATTGTGATTACATTAATTATCTTATTACTGAGTAATTTATCCATTTAATTGAATATTGCGTTTTATTTCCCTCACCATTTTGTTGTTGTCTGCATGCTGGTTTAATGTAGGCCATTGATCGCTTTCGGGAAAATGAAAATGGCATACTTGTTGCTACAGATGTTGCTGCCAGGGGTCTTGATATTCCTGGTGTTAGAACTGTTGTCCACTATCAGCTTCCACATTCAGCAGAGGTATGCAATACTTTGTTTCTTTGATTCTTATATTTATATATGTGATATCTCAAACTTGTTTCTTATTTTTAGGTTTATGTTCATAGAAGTGGAAGAACAGCCAGGGCCTCCGCTGAAGGTTGTAGCATTGCTTTAATATCACCAAGAGATACGTCCAAGTTTGCTTCACTGTGCAAATCATTTTCTAAGGTGCCTTTTGGTTTAATTCAAGCATCTATAGTAGAGACATTAAACAGTTCATGAAATTAGATAAGATATGTTTTTGAAGAAAATGAAATAAATTTAAATATTCTTTATGTGAAATAAGTCAGTAATTCATGCTGTTTCATGGTCTTGGTCATATATGTACAGGATAACTTTCAGCGGTTTCCTTTAGAGAACTCTTACATGCCAGAGGTCCTAAAAAGACTGTCTCTTGCACGACAAATAGACAAGATAACAAGGAAGGATTCCCAGGTATAGTGATTCACACCTAAATTCATGCTGATTAGTGTTCAGACTTTATTCATGCAACTCCTGTTAGTTACTTGAACAAATTAAGTTACCTTTGAATTTTTCGTTTTTGTATGAATTCAATTACCCTCCGGCATATTTTCTTATATTTGAATTTTTCGTTTTTGTATGATTGAAATTGATTTTGAATTCAATTACCCTCCGGCATATTTTCTTATATGTCATTACTTTTCCAGGTTAAACAGTTAACTTTATGTTTTTCTTTGTTACCTCTTTTTTTACATTCCCTCTATATTGAATCTATGATGAGTATAGTTGTAGATTTATCAGGTTATATCCTTGTCTATTTTTCATGTTAGGAATTTTATCCTTTTCTATCTTTATTTTTCTTATTGTAGGTAAAGGCGGAGAAAAGCTGGTTTGATCGGAATGCTAGTGCAGTTGAATTAGTTACTGAAAATTATGACAGTGAAGAGGAGCAAGTGAACAAACATAAGCAAATGAAAGCTAGTTCTAGACAATTGAAAAAATTGCAGGAGGTTTGAAATTCACCTGAAAAATTGAAATTATGTATACTTGTTATCCCCACGAGTTCCAAATTATTTAATGCTTTATAAATCCCACAAATTGCAGGAGCTCAATATGCTGATTTCTCGCCCATTACAATCAAAATCATTTTCACATCGGTATTTAGCAGGGGTATTATTCTTATTTTGTTTTTATTTCATTATGCACTTGCTTTTTTATATTATTTAGAAGTAGCACAGTGATTGACTGGCTGGTGCAACGGGAAGGCAGGAGGAGGTAGTGAGCATAAGGATATTGATTTTAAAATTTTATAATGCATTGCAGATATCTATCTATCTATCTATATATATATATATATATATATATATATATATATATATATATATATATATATATATATATATATATATATATATATATATATATATATATATATATACTATTGATCTTATGTTTTAGTTCAACTTCTAGTAATATGGGTGAAGTTGCAAATTGTTGGAAGATGCAATTTACCAAGGACTTAAAAAAAAACTTCTACCATGCTACTAGGATGTGGCCCTGGCCCATATAAGTTCCAGTGTCTTAAAAAATCATAATTATATTCTAAGTACCAGTCCACTTGTTACCTTATCTGTACACAACTTGTATAGGTTTAATACTTCTTTATAATGAAAAAGGATTGTTGGGACTTTAAAATCGGATAATGCCTAAGGTTGGCATGTTCACTGATGTCATATATCCTTAATATTTTAAAATTGTTTAGACATTATTTTGAACATGTTTTTCCATAGTTTCTTTTTCTTTCAACTTTTACCTTGAAGGATTTAGGTTAAGACTCTAATGTATTACTCTCTTCCCAGTCTGGTGTCACACCCCTCATGCAGGAGCAATTGCAACAGTTAGCAAGGCAAAAACTAAGTGATCACCAAGGTTCTACTCTAGGCAAAAAGGGAAAATTGGTTGTGATTGGTCAAGATTGCATGGATGCACTTCAAGCTCTTCGAAGTGCTGGCGAAGAGGTATACTAATATTTTAACATTTTTCATACACTAGCAATTTGCATTGAGCTATGTTGTGGATGTTGAAATTCTGACAACAAATGAGATTTGCTTGCCTGATGTCTAAGCTCAGGATTCATTTGGCTATCTTTTCATACTCTTGGATATGAGAAATGCTCTTCTAAAGTGGTTAATTCTAGGAAGCATGGTAGATGTACACAGAATTTGATTTGACTTGATCATGTATTTACACCCAAATCATTAAAATAGTTTGACTTTGGTAACAACTATCCAATGAACCCACCCCTATAACGTTGTAGCGTATAGTTTGATGATAGTGCATAGCAGTTCTATATTGCTAGTTAATCCAAATTTAACTCGTTATTTGTAAGAGTGGACTCTAGCTTCTTGGGTCAGAAACGTATGGAATTTATTTATAGTAGTATAATGTTCAGCTTACATTAAGATTGAGCTAATATTTTTGTTCGTTTTGTTTATCCTTTTGCCCCTTGTTAATATATGGAAATTTGTAACTGCTTAAAGTTGTGTGTATAGTAAAATTATTAGTACTAAGTATTTTCCTTAGGTATTATTTATGTTTAAGTACCACTTCCTAAGTGGAACAACTATCTACAGACGTTTATGTTTGGTATGAAGGAAGCTCAAATCATAAAAATGCAATTTTGAAAGATTACATCTTTTTGGAATTTTTCATTTAGGAATTTAAACGAACATTAAGAAGGCGTTAATAAAGATAAAAACAATAGGGTCCTATTTCACTTGATTAGTTGATTATGATCCGAGACTTCATAATAGATAAATTACTATTTGAATTACCCTATGTTATGAACAACTTCCTTTGGTGAAACTACCTGTGAAGTCCAAAACATAGCCAAAACAAGGGAAAATGTATATAGAATAATTCAATCAAGGTTAAAACATTATCAATAACCAAATAACTTCATTCCCCTCGTAAAGAGGACTTAAACTAAATATGAATACTAGAAACCTTGTGAAGATGAAAGTGATGATGAGCGATTCTTCTCCTTCCTGCTTCACACTCAAGGTAGTGCAAAACTAGAGTTTCTAAAATGTGTTTTCTAATATTCGATGCTGCAAAAACCATAGGGAGACTAATTACTCCTTTCTTTTTCTTTTTTTTTTTTAATTTCCTGCTCTTTAACAATAGTGATTTGGAGGTCACTGTCTTGGCACGCATTTGGATGCTGACACTAGATATTACTTGGTCACAAAACAAATTTTGCATCCGTGTTGTCTGTGTCATGGCATTCCGATTTGGTTGCCAAGTGCAAATAGGCGAAGAGTAATCCGTACTTGGCATAAACAGTAACTTGATTGAAATTTAAAGGCACTGGAAAATTAAAGGCATCACACCAGCTTGTAACTGACAAAAACATGGACTAGAGCTAATTACTAAGCCCTAAAACAAATCTTCAAATCACACTATCATATGACTTGATTGAAATTTTACTCATCACCCTTTTTCCTCGCAGGTGCGAATGGATATCAAGGATTTTGCCGGAAAACAGAGAAATGTGGAGAATTTAAAAAGGAAGCGAAAAGAGGAGAAAAAACGTGAGTTTTAATCTTAAATGTCTTTTCCTTACTAAATTAGTTATTAATTTCCCTGATTAACGTTTATGCTTCACGTTAGTGAAAACACTAAAAATTCTGGCATTGTTGTTCCAGGTTTGCGTGATCAGCGTAGAAAGCAAAAGAAAAAGCTAAAATACGGGGATGAATAGAATTGTATACATAACTGAGCCATTAGGTAAAATTTTGCTCCAACCAAAATTTTCATAAGTTGTTGAATATATTTAGTACAATATCCTGCATCGCGTAGTGGATGTGATCATGTGATTGAGTTTATATTATTTCAATGGAAACCCATTTTCGCTCTGACTAGATTGCTGGCACAGACTCTTGGGACCTTCGGGGGGTTAGCATAGCTCGGAATTTGGCCTAATGTTTTTACTCTTCTTTAAGCAAATGCTGAATATTTTGAACAACAAATCTAGGTAGGTAATTTTGGCTAGGGAGAAAGACTAGCAAAGGGGCATATTTAGCTTCTCTTTCCTTGCCAATCAAATATACAATTATGTCATGTTCACATCTATTCAGTTGAAGTTTTAAATGTACATTGGTATCACAACATGATAAATCTAATAATTTGGTTTGAGATTTTATCTTGTTAAATTCTTTGGCATTTCAAACAAATATCATAGGGATAACACGAGTATGTTGTGTAGGTTTTAAGTTTGATACTTTTGTTAGATTTTGCTTTGGCTTCTTGAATTCTATAGTTGAGGAGATTTTTTTTATCTTTTGATTAAGACCTAAAAGAAGTATAATGATAACCTCTTTCAAAATTATTATTTATCCATTTTGTTACGCCAGTTGAACATGTGGGGGAATTTGTTCGAATGCTAGTTGCACATACATTATCTCTATAGTTGTTCCTTCATCACTTGGAAGCAATAGAGTCTATATTTCTCGACATGAACATACTATAGGCTTTGGGACATGCATAACAACCCACACATATCAAACCTAAATAAAAAACCAAAAATGCATGCAAATTCAGATTGGCCAATCCATATGCATTACAAGATCTGGAAGTGTATACTGGATTACTCAATCCAGTATATAAATTTACATGCTGGATTGGATAATTGGTATACACTCGCGGACTCGGGAGTACATTTCGGATTGGTTAATCCAAAAATAGTTTTGTGAAGATGAAATTGGTGATGGATGAGAAAAAAATGAAAGAAATTTAAAATTTTTAATATATTTTTATTCGGGGTAAGATGGGTTAAAATATTATATGGAGGTGCAGGAAGAAAAAAGGGTTCAGGAAGAAGTGCTCTTCTTGAAATAAGTGATTTCTCCCATGGCCTTTTAATTTCTCTATTGCCCGATGATCTATTTTAGGTTCAAGTAGGTTGAAAAAGGGAACATGGCGAACACTTTCATCCTGAAAATGTAGTCTATTATAAGGTAAAGGCATCTTTAGAGCCTTGAAGAGACTACCTTGGCAGCTCTTATCAGAAAGGGTAGCATTAAAAACCCCTATAAAGCTGAAATTATAGCATTACCAACCCTCAAATCATTCCCCTAGAGGATTCCCAATTACTTCTTCCATTCAATCCTCCAGGGCACCAATTGAGAAGAAAAACATTCTCATACTGCCTGTACTTGTATTATAAGTTTATATATCTGTTTTGCTCATATTATAAACCATAATTGTATTTTGGAAAGTTGTCCTACGAAGATTAACCTATATTGTTCTTTTAGACAAAAGGGTTTTACTTGTTCGCATTAAAAAATGTTGTATTTAATAAACCCTTCTTTGTATTAGCACGAATTGAGTTGCCTTTGATGATTTAGGGTAAAAGTTGAAGGACAAAATAAATAAATGATGATGAGGTGGGATCAGTGGACGAATTTCAGGATTTTGGTTGAATGGAGGATACGGAAATACTTTCTTTAAAACCAATTCATGTTAGACATATATGACTAAGAGCATATAATGGTTATAACAATGGTGCGTTTTTTCCTGATTCACATAATGCCTTCTGCAATTGGGAATATATGTAATTTATTAGACATCAATTTATGAGTTAATCACAACCATGACCTCTAATGCTTGAGGTTGCTTTGATGGATGTCTTTAAGATCGAAAAAAAAATGTTAATTATATTTTATTGTCCTAAATTATAATATGATTTTTTTTTCATCTTAAACTTTGATCCTATTACGTCAAAATATGGATTGCATCTAATATTATTTGTCGTTTCTCAAATTAATAATTAGTTAACTGAAGAAAAAAGTTGTATGCATAAATTTTTTAAGTATAAAGATCTAACAAGATCAAATTTAAGATAAAAATCAAAATCAAAATATCGTTATAAGTTAAGAAAAGAAATATTGTTAACAAAAAAAAAAAAGGAAATCTCTTAAAGATTTCCACAACTTGTCAAATTGTCAAGAAATCGGTGCTATTAATTTTTGTGTTAATAAAAGCTTGGACCGGTTATTGTATCAACATGTTATCATTCCATTTTTTACCTCTGTTTTCGCCATCATTCATATGCCTAAATTCAAAATATTTTTTACTATCATACACGAAAAAAAATATTAATTACTAATTTTAAGAATTAAAAATAATAATCATCATAAGAAATTAATCTCTAAATTGATCGTTAACATTAGTTATTAAAATTTTAACTACCAAAAATATTAGTTTCTAAATTTGTTTCATTAATGACCAATTTTGATACAAATTTAGAAAACAAATTTTTTTTAGCTAAAATTTTTTATAACTAATATTAATGACTAGTTCAGAGATCAATTTATGATAAATTTAGAAATTATTTTAGTTGTTAATAATTTTTAAAATTTGAGATTTTCAAATAATATATATACAAAATCTTTATTTATTATTACGTTGTCATGCAATAAATAATAATTAAATAAAATTAACACAAAAGTGCTATTGTATGAAATTTTTATATGAATTATATTATACAAGTAACCTTTTTTATAACATTTGTATTATGCTACAAAGAAAAGATTACGCGGTGTATTAACAGGAATTGATGCCCTTGTATTGAATGAGCTGAAAAGTCCGAAGAGAATGAAAGTTCTGGATTTTGTTCCAACTTTTATGAGAATCAATTGATTTCCACACACATGGAATCAAATTCTTTGATTTCAAGCTGCATGTTCTATTCTATGTTTGTAATTCTCTTAATTATGTAACTAAAAAATTGGTTATTATTCCGTCACCGAATTTGACCAGCACTTAAATATGTTATTTCTGTGAAATTATTCCGATATGTCGCAATTATTTTGTCGTATTATTCTGCTTGAATTTGTATGCGTTTATGGGTGACATCTATTCCAAAAAGTTCAACAAAAAAAAGTGTTTGTTGCGCGCCATGTAAGGTGGAAATGGCATATTCTTAACTTCATCCTTTTTGGAAATTAACAAATGGAATATATGTACAAAGCAGATAAAAGAGTAAGAGTGACAAAATAGGTTAGGTTTTACGGACAAATTCTAGTAGTTCACGTTGAAAAAGACAGGTTGAATTGAAGATTTTAATCTATCAGTCTATTTTAATTTGGTTCGTTTAATCCATCAATTTAAATAGTCAAAATAAGAATCAGTATGATTAAGTCTGTTAGTCCATTTTTAACAAGTCATTAGTGTTCTGGATTAGGCCAAAACGGATCAGATTAACCTGTCTTATCACTCTTAGTAAAAGAAAATATTTGAAAAGAAAAAAAGTAGATCACAACTTTGATTTTGGCCATAAGATAAAGGAAAATATGATGAAAAGGATAACGAACATTTTGAAAAGAAATCACCATATAAAAATCAAAGATGATTGAAAGGGTCGAGAATCCTAAAACAAATTTAAAAATAAATCTTTTTATTCACTAATAAAACAATTTAGATTAAAGTATATCATAATTTTATTTTAAATATATTTTTCAAACTATTTTTTATGCAGAATCATTTATTATTTTAGTACTAAAAAAATTAGCACAAAAAAAGTTTGTAGTTCTAAACAAGGACTTTTTATACATTTAAGATAACACTAGTTAAGAATCATCTTGGATCTAAAATCTTAACTCTTTTATTTCTGTTTAACCTAGAATTTAAACTCCCATGACTATGCAAGGAAACTTGAAATGAATGTGAATATGTTAAAGTGTAATTGCGAATTGAAAAGAGAAAGAGGGGCAGATGGTAACATAGTGGATTAAATAAGTATCACTTTTGGACTATTAATGGAAACAATGACGGTCTCTGTTGATAGCCTTGTTGTGGTTGTTGATTTTTTTCAGTATTCACAGCATAAAGTTGCTGTATATTATAATAATATTCTCTTCATCACATATAAATGACTACAATCACTTTCTTTTTCTATGACATTGTAGAAAAATAGTTTTTATAACTTTTTTTCTTTTTAGAAGGGAGATAACATTAGAAACTTATCAACTAATTCAAATTCATAGAGAAATACGAAATGATGATGAGAGATATATGCATCAATAGCTTTTTAGCGAAACAAAATATGTGTGTGTGGGGTAAATTTTTAAAATATTTAGTAGTTATAAATTACAAGGAGCGTAAAAGCGGTCTGCAAGGTAATTCGTCAAACTGGCTGATCAAAGACGAATCAACATGCTTCTAACTCATTGATTAGTTTTTTTTTTTTTTAATTAAAAATAATGTTTAATTACTCGAATGATACCCAATTTGGTAGAGATGTGTCAATCTGGTATCTACTTTTAAAAAAAGTGTCAATTGCATCCCAATTTTTGAGAAAATATTTCAATTAGGTCTTTTTTAGACAAAAAATATTAACACGATGTACCATGTATCAGTAAGTGATTTTTTTAATTTTTTTAAGATTTTTTTTATGAATTTTTATTTTTTTTGCAAAAATATAAAATGTCACGTGTCAGGTCCCTAGTGTGACACGTGACATTGTTAGTGTCACGTGACAATGCAATATTACGTGTCCGTGTCATTATCAAATGTCATTGTGTTGATTTCAATTTACTCTTCATATATGTCTTTTTTATTCAATTTAATCCTTACTTATGTGTATATGATTCTATTTTGTCCCAATTTTTTTAATAATTAAAATATATTTTTAATCCATTTTTATAAGATTAAAACTAATTAAGTATAAATATTTTTACAAAATTAATTACTGATATTTATATTGTTTCTCTCTAATTTCAAACTAAATTTATTATTTGTATAAATGTTATACTAATATTTTTTATTAAAAATAACTTTTTAACATATTATTTTACTAATTACTTTTTATTAAGTACTCATATTTTGTTAATTATTTTTTTTTAAAATAGAACAATATTGTCTCTCACTAATTTTAAACCAAAATTTTTATTTGTATGAATGTTATACTAATATTTTTTTTATTAAAAATGACTTAATAAAATGTCTTTTACCAATAAATTTTCATATAAATATCAATATTGAATTTTTGTACAAATATTTATACTTAATTACTTTTAATTTTATAAAAAATAGATTCTAATTATTAAAAAAAAATGGGTTAAAATATAATCAGAGATACATAAGTAAAGACTAAATTGAGTCATAAAGATATATATGAGAACTAAATTGAGATCAAGACAATAACATTTGAGGGTGACACTAAGACATTACATTGCCATGTGACACTGACAATGCCATGTTCACACCAAAGAGCTGACACGTGGTATTTTTTTTTGTAAAATAATTTTTTTAAAAATTTAAAAAATAAAAAAAAATACAGACAAGACATCTGGGATGCATTAGTCATCTGTCTAAAAGAACTTAAATGAAGCATTTTTCAATGGTTAAAATACCATTGATATTTTTTTAAAAATTGATACTAAATTGACATGTCTCTACAAAAGTTAATATCATCCGATAATTAAATTATTATTTTAATTCTATAAATATATATTTTTTAATTTTTGTCTCGATCAATGACACGACGTTTCTAATAATATCAACTGAAATTTTCAGAGATCTATAAAAAACAAATAAAAATCGAAAACATCGTGTGTCATATAAATAATTAATTATTATACAGAGGTTGGTATGTGAGAACCGTGTGTGCCCCATGCTCATGCTCTCATTCTGAATTTGACTTCAAGTGCGTATAAAAGAATATCGTCCACACATTTAGCCACAGTACGTGACAGGAATACGTGTGTTTTATTCTTCCATCTTTATCTAGACAGTAAAAGTTAATCTCATATTTCATTAATATAAAACTTTTGTTTTATTTTTATCGTGAGCATAAAAAATATATTTATTTATTATTTTAAACATTAATTATACATTCTTTTTATTAAAAATATAAATCAGGATAGTAAATATAATATTATTAAATATTTAATGTAACAAAGATATTTACTTTTTCTTCTAATATCAAAGATTAAAAAAATATAATTATATAAATATAAAAGAATAATTAGATAAATGTCAAATAATTATAAAAATAAATAAAAAATCAATTGTGTGTTTTTAAATAAATTAGAAAACTAAAATGTTAATTCAAGATTATTAAATTATCTAATAAATTAAATAGATATTTTAATAATTTAAATATAAAAATCAGAAAGTGTATGAGATAACATGTATATTATCATCTATTTTTTATATCTAATTTAAAGAATCGAGTATTATTAATATATGTACTCATACTCAATCGGTGTAAGAATTTTCTATCAAAATCAAATGAGTACGAACAATACACATAATAACATATTCATTTGCTATTCCTTCACACATTATCTACTATACTATACAATACATATGTTTACAAATTCTTTTAAATAATATTTTAAAAAAAATAAAATAAACTTCATCTTAAACTATAATTAATTTAAACATAAAGTAAAAAGTAATTATTTCAAAAACTATATTAAAATTTTGTTTCCTTCAATAACATCAACTGTTTTCATATAATATACTATCATAAAGTTGTTAAACATCATACAAACATACAAGATAAGGTAAATTAAGATTTTTAAAACTTTCATATATGTTTATATTAAATCATACACGATTAATCAACAATAAAACCAAGTGTCTAGTAACATCATCACATTAGTTACATCTCATATCATAATAATATTGACATCAACCACTAGAGGTATTTGACTCTACTTCTAGAAGACATATGTGTTGAATTAGACTAATAAATTTGTGTTTGTCACACTACCTTGATTAAGTTGTGACACAACAAAGTTACATAATAAGAACATCTTTCCACTCATGTGATAGGATAAATCCTTATGACCTACCGACACAACTCTTATCACACCGCATATCAGGTCATATGAATCTCCTCCAACTCACTTGACATGATATTTTCATTTATGTGATTCCATAATTAGTAGAGGTAGAATATCTCTTTCACAAATCCCAAATTAGATACACAACCTAGGGATGAAAAAAAAAATTGGATACAACCTAGTGATGAAAAAAATATTTGGGTACCTAGGCATAAAATTCACTACGGGTAGTAAGTGAATATTTACAATGGGTATTTGAAGATAATGGGTAATGGATTACATATAACTTAATACCCGCTTAAATTAGCCATGTGCAGGTATCATACTACTTGCATCTGCGAGTACCCATTATTAGTAAAAAAAATAAAAATAAAAATTAATTTATATTTTATTAAGTTAAATTTAATTAAAATTAAAATTTAATTTATATTTCATTAGTTTATATTTAATTATAATTAAAATTTCATTTATATTTAATTTAATTCATATTACATTTTGTATTTGTTTTTCTAATTTTATTTAGATTTCATTTTAAAAGCTATAAATTATTATTTTTTAAGTAATTTATATTATATTTTATAAATTATTTGGATACTCGCGAATTTTTTAAAATTCCATGGATATTTTTTAAACAAGTATCTGAAGAGACATTTTTGTTACGAGTCGAGTAGCGAATTAACACTACTCATACTCGACCTAACCCATTGTCATTCTTAACACAACCTAAACATATCACCATACAATTTGTCAAATGTTACATCAAAATCATAACATCATACACTTTTATTCATACATATACATCCAAACTCAATTTAAATCCTAATAAATGATAACTAATCCATTACACTAATTATATTCAAATACAATATATTAGTCAAACACAACGATACAATGAAAGATAGAAATTTTTTAGCACTTTAGAACATTGTTTTTTAAAGTTTATAAAACACCTTCTCATTTAATTAGCACTTGATTTCTCTAGCGAATCAAGCACATAATGTAATTCATCCAACCAACATTGTGGTCATCCAGCCAAAACTCTCACGCCTAAACTCTCACGCCTAGCAAAAAACTCATAGGAGTTTCAACAAAAGTAATTTGCCGAATAAGAATACTCCGAGAGAGATCAAAACTTTTAAGTTTTGAATTAAATGAATTTCGTCACCTATCAACTTTACATAATTCAAAAAGTCAACAACATGGAATAGGTCTAAATAGTTAAAACTATATTTGTTTTCTTCACTAATGTGTCTATTATGAAATATTATTTTCCAAAATATCAATGACTTGAAGCAATTTGACTCTATTGACATATTTTGATTACTCAACATACAACAAATTTCTAATTTTTAATTCATTCATTTAAATCAACCAATTTTATCTCAAACTCAAACATTTATGTTCAAACAATGCACAATTCCTATAAAAAAGATATATTCATCACTTTCACATCCAAAATATTTATCCTAAAGTAAAATAAACATTTAAATTACCAGTTACCTTGTTTGATCAATCTTTGATAAAAACTTGTACATTAAAAACTTTGATAAATAATCTGGATATACCATTATAATCCTAAACTAAAAGAGATATTTAGTTTAAAAAACCACAAGAAAGAGAAAATAAAAATTTTATTTTACAGAAATAACAATTTTTCTGAAATGTAACAGTTACTTTTTTTTATATATTTATAACTTTTATATCTAAACAATAAAATATTCACATTTCATCTCATTTACACTACTTTTATTCTTAAACAACGATTAGGTCTATATTTAAATATTTATAAGTTTTTAATATACATTCAAGTTAAAAATACTTAAAATTTATAGATTAATTAAAACTTAATCAAATTTATTTTATTTCTAAATAAAGCGACAGTTATTTTAACATCATAAATAAGGAAAAAATGGAGCTGATTGAAGCGGAAGCTGAATTCATCTACTGATGCCAGCAGACAGCACCTGGTTCCACTATAAATGCTTGGGGAGTCTTCATTTTCAACACTTATTACCGCTTTCTCACCGTTTAATTTTCTCGGGAAAATGTGGTTCTACCATAGAAAATGTCAATAACATAGCATAGTTGTAGACGTGTTTCATTTTTCTCGACAAATTTAAGCTCGACTTTGTAGACTCACTCACAGTGGTGAATTTTCCACATACAGACAAAAAGAAAAGAGGATGTGGAAACTCACCCGATTCGCCGCCGCTTCCAACATCGCCCGATCGCGGCGGTTCTCCGCCGCGATTCCCGGTCCGTGCATTGTCCACAAACGCGGTGCTGACATACTCCACGATCCTTGGTTCAACAAGGTTTCTCAT
Source organism: Vigna unguiculata (assembly GCF_004118075.2). NCBI lineage: Eukaryota > Viridiplantae > Streptophyta > Magnoliopsida > Fabales > Fabaceae > Vigna > Vigna unguiculata. The sequence goes on from NC_040288.1 coordinate 33,275,785, forward strand.
AATTCACATCACAACACTTTAATTTTGCTTTTTCTACTGGTGTCTCAATCTTGAGAGTTTCTAGTTCAGTTTAATTTAGCAGAAAGTGTTTAGCTTCCGTTTTTTTTTTTTTTTTGGTAATTTTGTAGTTTTAGAAGTTTCTCGCGGTTTATAAACTGGTGCTTGGTGCTTGAAAGCCAAAATTTTGTTGCTGCTGTTATAATTCGTAAAGTTAGAGTGTTGATTTATGTGCTTGTCATGATTATTTGATCTTTTTTTTTTTTTTTTGTTTTTCTTGCAAGCAAAAAGAGAAAAAAAAATTATAGGAGGGAAAAATGATGGAAGCTAATTCTGTTTGGTGTCATTGATATTATTCTCCATGGCATGTCACTAGAGTTTGGTTGAATTGAAAGCTTGCCAAAAATGGGGCTTCTCACGGGTCTTTTTCTTTTTTTTTTTTCTTACAAAATCTTTTAGATGATGTCAACTTGGTAATGAAACATTCCTTCACGGTCTTCTTCTGGATCCTGAATCTGTGAACCTTTTTTGTTTTTGCTTCTTTTTAATTCTGGGAATGCAGGATACCGGGTTTCCTTTGACTGAAAGGGATAGATTGGGGCTTCGGGGTCTCCTTCCTCCGCGTGTTATATCCTTTGAGCAGCAATATGATCGCTTTAGTAAGTTTGACGTCTACTTTTCTCATATTTATCCATTGGTATGGGGGTGTTTTAGTTGTAGTACTAGTCACTTTGCCTAACTTCTGAAAGCTTTAATATTTAGTTCGCTAGAGTAGTGTGTTTGGGTTCTCAGGCTTTACCCTTTGTTATTTTATTGTTTGGTAATATTGGATTGTTATATTTGTTTTCCAGTGAATTCATTCCGATCTTTGGAGAATAATACTCAGGGGCAATCAGATAAAGTTGTTTCCTTGGCAAAATGGAGGATCTTAAATAGGCTGCATGACAGGAACGAGACTTTGTACTACAGAGTGAGTTAGACCATGAAGTTTGCTTGTTTGTGTTTTTGAGTTTCTTTTTTTGTTTATGAAAGAATATGATCACAGTTCTGTTATGTGATTCATGTGTTGTTATATTACATTTTTTTTTTCAGGTTCTTATTGATAATATTAAAGAGTTTGCCCCAATAATATATACTCCAACAGTTGGATTAGTGTGTCAAAATTATTCAGGGTTATTTAGACGTCCACGAGGGATGTACTTTAGTGCCAAAGATAAAGGGGAGATGATGTCTATGATTTATAACTGGCCAGCTCACGAGGTATTGCATTAGTTTTTGAAGTTCAGTACCATTTTCCTGTTGTTCATTATTGGAAATAGCCATTTACCTTATAATCTTCCCTTCTAATTAATCCCATTGTGACATTTTGAACTATTGAAAGATCTCCTTGAATTGTCTTACTCTTAACGCTGAGTTTCGTCAGTTTCCATTCTTTGAGTGATAAACAGATATTCAGTTGGCTCGGTATTGATATTCTCTTCTATTGTAGTTTAGTATAAGAAAACTATCAGATATGTTTTATGTTAAAAATTTGGAATCTTGGGAAATGAACGTTAGTTATAGAATGCAACATGTTTCTTGTTACAGTTTGTATTGATCTGATTAATTTATCCAAGAACGCAATATGGTTTTCTTTGATACAGTTTGCATGGATCCAGATTAATTTATCAGAGAATATTTTTGTTTAGTTTGTCATTGATGATTTTTGTTTCTTCTATAACATAAAGGTTCTCATATTTTCTTTTGAATTTTTCACAAATATTTCCTCTTATGGAAGGCTGGTGTAGTAATAGAAAAGTGAGAAGAGATGCAATTAACACTTAATTGATGTGTCAAAGTCAAAGATCATAGATCTCAAAGAACAAGAGGGGACTTCCACAGAAGAAACTCATTGTGTAATTAATACTCTTAACTTGAAGGTTCTAACTTTAGTAGATGTTGTGAAACATCTGGAAAAAGTGAGACTGTTTTAATATTAAAATGGATACAGATTTTTAAGTTTGTATTGAATTTTCAAAAATTTTGGTCTTGTATCTCTAATTGTGGTTACCAATTACCGTGTGTTTGACCTTATTATAAGCTTATCTGGATAAGGTAGAGTTGTTTGCAAAAGGAGCTTATGGCATTAGTTAGAAGCATTCTTTAAACACTTCTTTATGTAACTCTTAAGCTTAAACTTCCAAGTTTATTTATTTATTTAATTTTTATGTTGGTTATCTTATTAAAATTCTTCTTTATCCTTCTTATTTGTGAAAATCGTTAACATTCTCACTAATCATCATCAAATATAATTTTTTATAATAGAAAATCATCACAGTTATAATATAAACCCATTTAATTATCTCATTTCCTTAAATGAAAATATTTAAAAATGAGAATAACATTAAAAGGACATTATATTAACTTTTAAGATGTTAAATATTTGAAATGAACTAAAATATGAAAAATGATTACTATTTGAGAACATATGGTTATCAAATTTCAGGTTATGGCCAAGTAATTAATATATATTTTTTTACATTATTTATGCTTATCAGCCAGTTCAAAGGTTAGTTTTACCAAACATTTTCCTAAAGCCTAAACAAATATATAACATTTCAGCTAACTTATCTATTATGTTAGTCAAACAAAACCCTTGCCCCGACGTTGGTGTGTTTTGTTTTGGTTGATTAAGTGACAAAATTGGCTTGCAATTGTTCATTCATTATGTTTGGTCATCATTTTTTTTATCCTGTTGCAGGTAGACATGATTGTCTTAACAGATGGAAGTCGAATTCTTGGCTTAGGCGACCTTGGAGTTCAGGGAATTGGAATTCCCATAGGTAAACTTGATGTGTATGTTGCTGCCGCTGGTATCAACCCACAAAGAGTATGCTTCTTCTTTTATCTCTCAAACTACTTGTTTCATTCCAATTTCTTGCTGTTCTTGTTTCATTGTTAGCTGGTATACATCTGATCGTCAGTCATGGATCTTATGTTGGTGGCCTAGGCTTGGGCTAAGTGCTTTCTTAACATTTAAGTAGTGCACAGGATAATTATGCTAGGATAGATACAGTTTCATTAGTGCAGGCAATTTTATCATGATGTGACATCTATAAATTACATGACAATGTGTTCATGATGTTCTGACATCATTAAAATCATTAATGTAGAATGACATGTCATTTGATTCTTTTATTTGACTACCAATTGATAAATTCTCTATTGTTAACTCACCACATGTTTTGTTTTTCCAACTGCAGATACTTCCAGTTATGTTGGACGTTGGCACCAACAATCAAAAGCTACTTGAAGACCGCCTTTGTGAGTAAACTTGTTCTTTTCAATCTCTTGACCACTTATTTATAGCTTTTATTTTTGTCATCAATTTATTTGACAACAAGGATGGAGCCAGAAATTGCACAATGAGAGGACCAAATATATATATTTTTAATTTAGAACCAGGAATGACTTTTTAAGTTTCCATATCCAAGACCAGGATTATTACACTACTTGTAATCTGGTTTCAGATCATAGGCATCAAGGCTTTAAAATTGACAAACAAGGGTGAAAGATTCAGACTCATCAATCATCACCTTCCATCGACTACAACTACAATAGAAACTTTGGGAGCCTTAGAATCTTCAGAATAACCTACCTTGCTCTTCACCTTGCACACATGTGCTCATCTCACCCAGGCTAGCTATTTAGAGTTTTGGCTCCACTGAAACTTTGATTATGCAAAAGCTTATCCAGAAATGAAAACAAGTATAAAAGAATCAATTGCCATTGGACATAGTAATTTCTGCCATTAATTTGTCTCTAACTTCAACACTGAAAGGAACCAATCAATTAGATACAAATTTTTATGTTTTGAGCTTTGGGATGTGTTCTTGAATATTTTATCATTGAATTGTAATTTATGCTCACAATGGAAGGATTGGGTCAACAGCTAGCATTCTAATGTATCTTTTTTTTCTTATCAGTATTCAAATATATCATATTGTTGATATCAGAAGCAATTGGCTTTCTTTTTTGACATTTTCACATGGCAGATTTAGGACTACGTCAACCAAGGTTGGAAGGTGAAGAGTATCTATCAATTGTAGATGAATTCATGGAAGCAGTTCATGCTCGCTGGCCCAAGGCTATTGTGCAGGTAGGTCTGTTAATTTTTTTCTCCTTTCCCCATTGATATATGTCTGTCTTTATTTATTCTAGCACATATTCTTTTATCAATTTTGTAATTAGATTTTGTGTTAATTATGTCAGTTTGAGGACTTCCAAATGAAGTGGGCTTTTGAAACCCTGGAAAGATATCAGAAAAAGTTTTGCATGTTTAATGATGATATACAGGTAAGAAAGTAATGTTAATGCATAAAATGTTGAACATATAACCTAACAGTGCACTATTTAAGAATCTACTGAAAGTTCAAATTTACTTCTTGTCCTATAGGGTACTGCTGGAGTTGCACTTGCTGGATTATTGGGAACTGTAAGAGCCCAAGGCCAACCATTGACTGACTTTGTGAACCAAAAGATAGTTGTGGTTGGAGCTGGGAGGTAATTCACTTGAAAAATTGATTATGATGAACATCATATTTTCCATTTTCTTTTTCTGACTGTTGTCTATTACACACCTTTATTATAGCTACTTTCCTGCCTCAAGCTCTTTTTTTGCCTGGATTGCAGTGCTGGGCTTGGGGTTCTAAAAATGGCCATCAAGGCAGTTGCAAAGATATCTGGGTGCAGTGATTCAGCTGCCAAAAGCCAATTCTATTTGATCGATAAAGACGTATGCTTTCATGAACTTTACTAGCATTGTTAGTCCTGCAAGTCACTTAATTGTTTTGACTTACCATTCCCTTTCAGATGTGACTCTGAATGAACTCATTCAATCTAAACATAATTTTCTTTAGCATATTCTTTGTCTTGATTTGTCTTTGCATTCAATGTTGATGGCATAAGAAAAGAATTGCTATAATGTGGAATATATAATTGTTATGTTACTATTTCATATAGTATGTAGGATGTTTAGTTTATTTCATAAAAAAACTTAGGTTTAGTCTGATAACAGTGCCATTTTTTGTATGCAGGGTCTAGTCACAACAGAAAGGAACAATTTAGATCCAGCTGCAGCTCCATTTGCTAAAAATCCAAGAGACTTAGAGGGGCTTACTGAGGGTGCTAGCATAATTGAAGTGGTAAATGTTACAGGATTCATGTAGGAAAATTTGTTTGACCCTAGGATCTACTTTACAACACTGAAAAGAGTTATTTTGACATAGAAGGATTAAATCTCTTCACTATATGAATGCTAATTTTAAAGATTATGCATACTTTCTTGTACGTCCTTTAATTCTTAAACCTATTGATAATTAGGTTAAGAAGATTAAGCCACATGTGCTCCTTGGTTTATCTGGTGTTGGTGGCATTTTCAATGATGAGGTAATTACCTTCTACAATATAACTTCTATTATGTCACATCCCTCAATAAGGGATATTAAATAAATATGTATAATGGACAAAAACTGTTATTGAGCTTTTCTGCTATTGAATTTCTTAATTTTAATGGTTGAGATTCGACTCAGGTGCTTAAGGCAATGAGAGAATCTGTTTCAACAAAACCTGCTATCTTTGCCATGTCTAACCCCACCATGAATGGTTTGTTTGTACAAGGCTCATTAAGCACTCATAATTCCTTAATAATGTGTATGTGTTTTCATTGACTTTTTTTCCATGTATTATGTGGACAGCTGAGTGCACTGCTATTGATGCTTTCAAGCATGCTGGGGAAAATATAGTGTTTGCCAGTGGAAGCCCTTTCGAAAATGTAGATCTTGGTAATTACTACTTTCTTTGATTTAGATGTAACTAGTATAGTTCAGATGTTTCTCGAGTGTTGCATAATTTATTGGTTTAAATCTTGTACAGGTAACGGAAAAGTGGGCCATGTAAATCAAGCAAACAACATGTACCTATTCCCTGGGTAGGGTAGATCTTCTTGGCTTGTATATTTTCGTGCATTATACCTGTCAGTTGAATTACAGGTATAACTTCTAATTTAACCATTTCATTTCAGAATTGGTTTGGGAACTCTTTTGTCAGGTTCTCACCTTATAACAGATGGAATGTTGCAAGCAGCTGCTGAATGGTATGATTTTAATTTGTAAAATTTTTTCTTTTTTTGTTAACCAAAAGCTATTGGTGCTAGCACCCGTGGATACTTGTTTTAAATAAATTATTGACATACTGATAACCTTACAGCCTTGCTTCATACATGGCTGAGGAAGATATCTCAAACGGAATTTTATACCCATCTGTTGACAGGTGATATTCCTTATTTTCTCTTGATATCTTTCGCATTTCATTTTCTTCTGGCTTTGCTTTCTCTGTTGCCTTTTGTAATGACCAAAACAAATGATACTTTAAAAATTTTATAACTTAAAACTGTGATCTGGTGAATGTTGTTATCAAGGATCAGATGCCGAGTCTGGCACCAATATGTAGCATTATATATAAGAGTTGATCCACACTTTTCTCGTCAAAGGGGTTCCCACTCATTTCGTAAATACAAAAGCTTCTAACAGTAACAATCTTTAAAAAATATACACTCCTTGTTTTTATAAGAATAAATGATCTGGTTGATTTGGTTGTTTGTTTTGAAGCTAAAAAAATCTCATGAACTGATTGATGACCCTCACTTATTAATGCAAATTGCTTGATGCAGCATTCGAGATGTTACAGCCGAGGTTGGAGCTGCTGTCCTTCGAGCTGCAGTTGAAGAAGAACTGGCAGAAGGACATGGTGATGTGGGGCACAGAGAACTTTCCCATATGTCAAAAGTATGAAAAGTTTCATCCTTTACGATATACAAGAGCCTGTCTGGAAAAGTTCTGTTTTTTTTTTTTTTTCCTTCAAGTTCAGCTGTTTTGAAGAAAAATAACTGTTTGGAAACAAATCCTAAAATTACTGAGGGATTATACCTATAAGTCTTACATGCTACCAGATCTGAACATTGAAAAATTTAACAAGCATTGGCTGCATTGCTAATGGTGGTTAATGTTGCAGGATGAGACCGTGGAGTACGTCCGAAGTAATATGTGGTATCCTGTGTATTCTCCTCTTGTTCACGAGAAATGATTTGCTATCAGTATGTGTAATTTTTTGGAGGACCTTTGCAATTCATGTCTCAGAGTGCTGCAGCCAAGCCTTTTCTATCTGTGGTTTCTAATGTTATGCTATGTTCTTAGTTCATGCTTATTACTAGCAGCCTTGAGTATTGGATGGAAGTAGCGGAAAGAGGAAATGTGTCTTCATTAGTTTCTGCCATGAATTGTTGTACAAGTATTGAAATTTAACTTTATAGATTTAATGTTGGAGACGTGTATTAATAGTTATGTTGTGTGTGTAATTTTGATGACTGCTTCGGTGGATGGTTTCTTTCTTGACACTAATGTAACATATTTTGTACAATAATGACACATGTTTCGATTCTTATCCTTTTATCTGACACTAGCAGCTTATACGGGTTGTTGATAAGTTTTAAGAGGAATTTTAGAAATATGTATTTTTTTCATTTATTATTCTTTCACTTATTTTATAGATTTGAATCATTTATCAATTACAACAGAGTCTTAAAAGAATATTGTAGAGAGTAATATTTTTTTAATATTTTTCATGTTTTAAATATATTGGAGGTAGTAACCATGTTCACCTAAAATTTCAACTTGAGCAAACAGTGATTACTTATATAGTCTATTTCTTAATTGCTTCCTGCACTCCATAAATTTCTTCTTGCATCCATCAATATAAGGAAAAAAATACTGAAATACCATTCACCAATTTCATGTGTCACTGCCATCGCCCCCGGATCGCCACTGTAGAAGAAGAAAAAAATGTTAAAAGAATTCATTCCAAGAAGGTTTTTTTAGAAAACATTTCATGCGTCGGAAAAGCTCTTTCCGGAATCCAGTTCATGTAGAGATGCTCCAAAAAAAAATCATTTTGAAAAGCATTATATGCATTTCAAAAAGTATATTTTAGAAATCTGTTCCCAAAAATGTTTTCCAGAATGTATTTCACTTGTTTTGAAAATTTTATTTTAAAAATCTCGTTTTAAAAATTTCATTCTGAAAATTCTGTTTCGAAAAATTTTGCTCCAGAAATATTATTTCGGAAATTCAGATTCTGGAAAGCCTCTTCCAAAATTCATAATCTTCACTTATATAAAGATAAAAGGGTCACTTTTTAAAATTGGAAGAACTGCAGGATGCAATTGCCATTTTTTAAAACTAGCAAACGTCGCGGACGTACTGTGTGTTTATATTTTTTTAATTTTTAAAAAATTTAAGTTAAGATTAATAATAAATATATAATTTTTAAAGTAGTTATTAAATATAAAATTAAAAAAAATACGTTAAAAAAATTTAATAACAATTTAAAACAAAAGAAATTTTTAGAAAAATAATTAAAAATAAATTATTTATAAAATAATTAATTTTAAAATAATTAAGAATAAAATGAATATTATAAAACGTGGACACAAAGAGGAATCTCTTTTTTTTATTATTATAGATAGATATAGATGTAGATATTATGTAGGATAGGAAAGCAGTAGAAAAAAAAATTGTGGACATGAGCCCTTTAAAGATGAAGACAGAAAATAATTGGATATTTCTTTTGGCATCTATAATATTTTTGTCTATTCTGTTATATATATATATATATATATATATATATATATATATATATATATATATATATATATATATATATATATATATATAAATATAAGATGGAGAAACTTCATATTAGTGAAGCTACAGTTTTCAAAGTTACTTGTTAAAACTTTATCCGTAATATTTTAAAATTATTTAAATTAAATAAATATTATGAATTTTACTGTTTTGAAAATACATCTCCAATCACAAAACCCGAAAATAAATTCAAAAATACACTTTTGAATTCTCGCATTCGGAATAGATAAAGACCCTCGTCATCTAATTTTATATGCCTTGTGGTTTTACCTTGTTACAACACTTTCATTTCATTCACTCTCGGCAGTTTCTTTCTGTATTTCCTTAACTTTTTTACCTGCGTCCTTTAATTTTTATTTTTCTTATTTAATTCATTTTGGATTATTTAATCAATAAGTTAATTTTTTACTTTTAGATCCTATAATTTGAAATTTATTTTTAACTTTTTCATTATATAATCTGAAAAACCCTCAGATTATCTAATGTAAATATTTTTTAATTACACAATCTAAAAATTATTTTTTATTTTTAAATTATATAATGAAAAAAAAAATTATACGAGGTGTGGGAAGAGACTGTTTCACTTTCACACACCAAAATTATATTTCACCATTCTAAGTAATATGGAACTAAATCAATCAATATAATATTAACATATTTCACTCTCGTATTATTATGCCACATGAAAACCCCATGTCATGAGAATTTAAAAATTTATTTTGGATCACAGGATTCATAATTCAAAATATATTTTCCGTTCTACAATTGCACAATTTCAAATACTTAATATAATATAGATAGTACAGCTTGAAAATATATGTCAAATTATACACTTTAAAAATTCATAACATTATATCAAATAAAAGAATTTGAAATACAAGTATAGCAAAATAAAGTAAAAAAAAAAAAAAACTTCAAATTTGAAATAAATTGGATTGTGTGGAGCCCATGTTCATCCAGCTATGGAAACATGGGTTTTTACTTCTGCATCTATCTAATTATTACCTGCACTCTCATAATTACTACATACACCCCATACTCTTTATAATATATTCCGGTGTTTCTCGGATGAAGGCTCTAGGGTTCTTCAAGACTTTGACAACACTATTAATTTATTAATTTGTTATCATCATTGTTGACAAGTCCACTTTTGGAAAACTTGATGATGACAAGTTCACCTTTGATTAAGACGTTCACACCTCCATCGACAATGGAAAAAAACATAAACATGGCTGCAAAATTCTTTTTATATATTTTAAAATATTAAAATCAGTGATATATTTTGATGACAAAAAAACAATAATACACAAATTTAGAAGGAAATTCAATTATTTTGTGACTCATTTGACACTATAATTTTAAGAGTAATGTAATTATTTAAAAAGTAAATTTTTATGTTTATAAAAATAAAAATGAAAAGAAGTAGTAAAAATATCAAATGAATGTAATAGTTTGTTAAATGTCAAATTAACACCATGCTTATTATTAATATGGAAATACTAGTGTATGAACTTGCATATTATGTCGAAAATAAATATTATCCTATAAAGAAATTTAATTTATAAATAAAGTGGGATGCCTTTTATTTATTTCAAACCAATATAAACTACACTTATTTTTTTTTATCTATTTTTAATTATATTTGTGATTAATTTTAATTTTAACATTTTTATGTGACACATAATAAAATTTTGATTTAAATCAAACAGAATCGATTTTAAATCGAAGAAAATAACCAGTTCTACATGTATTTTTCTTTTAAAATTAATAATATTTCCCATTTCATATTATGTTGCAAATATAAAAGTAAAATAATATTTTAAATTTTATATAACTAATTAAAGTTAATAGTTTTTTAAACAAAATTAAACATTAAGATCTGATTTTCACAATTTCTTTTGTCCAATTAGACTCCTAAATCCAAAATCATTTTATAAAGACATTTTTATCAAAAGATTCACTTAAATTTACTATATATCTAAGAAATTCTTAGTATAAGTAATTTACTGAGATGATATCGTAACTAATTGACACCTGTCTCAAATTGAGGGTAATTTAGTCTTTTGGATTTTCTTTTTTTTCCAAAAGCATTAAATGGAGATTGACGTTTGCTGACAGACGGAACCTTCTTCTTCAAGCCATTGCAGTTGATCAAGGTATTTGAATTTTTTCTTCTTTCGTTATCTTTCTTCCTCTCCTTCTTTTGCTTTCTTTCTTCTTCTTCTTCTTCTTCTTCTTCAAATCCATTGCTTCTTCTTTCTTCTTCTTCATACCAACGTAAGTGTTTTAAATATTCTTTTGGCTATTTATTTTTGTTGGCGGATTGTTGTTATTGAATGTTGACAGAAGTTTGGGTGGTGGATATTTTTTAATGCTTCTTTTTTTTTGCTGATTATTGTTGTTGCATGTTGACAAAAGTTTTGGTTGGTGTAGGTAATTTTTTCTTTTATTTTTTCTTTGTTGTGGATATTTTTTTAATACTTCTTCTTTCTTCTTCATATCAGCCTAAGTTTTTTATTTTTTTGTTGGTCTTTTTTTTTTGTGATTGTTGTTGTTGAAGGTTTACAGAAGTTGTGGATATTTTTTCTTTTGTTTTTTTTCTTCTTCTTCCGTCTTCTTTCTTCGTCGATCCTTTTTCTTTCTTCTTCTTCATATGAAGTTATATATTTTTTTAACTTCCTGTTTATTATTTTTCATGCATAACATAACCTTTGGTTCATCAAGGTTAGTTTTTGTTGTTATTCTTCCTTTTTTCTTTTTTTTTTCTTCTTCTTTGTGGATTCTTCATCTTTCTTTTTCTTCATACTCTGTTATTTTTTCTTTACTTTGTGTTCTGTTATTTTTTTTTTTACTTTGTGTTGACTGTTCTTTATGAAAGTTTTGATTTTTTTGCAGATTGAAGTGCTTTGACGTCGAAAAAAATAAGGCTCATGGATAAGGATCTAAGGCCCTTTGCAAATCAATTGGACTTTTTCTAAGCAGAGCATTTGTAATGGCGGCAACACTGTAGAGGACGTGATTTAGCTTTCTTTTCAAAATGAAAAAATTGTCGAGGAATCTTCTAGCCACGACTGAAATTCTATATTTTGTGGTGCTTTTGTGGAATGAACTTGCAAACAATCTCTCCTTTCTCTCCTGCTCATATTTTTGAAACCCCAAATTTATATATTTTTCCTTTAGCTTTTTTCTGTTAAGGTTTTGTTCTCCTTAATCAACTGATTGTTTTGTTTTCATTTCCTATGATTATTTTGTTTCCATCTCTTATTACTGTATTTTCGTGGATCTATCAAATGGGTTTGTGGTTTGTTTTTATTTTTGTATATTCATTTATTATATTGATGGTTGGTTTGTTTGTTGCTTTTGTTATTAAGGTTTTGTTTTCTTTCATGAGATGATTGTTGTTCAGGTTTGCTTTAGCTTTTGCAGTTAAGGTTTGCTTTGGCTTTTGTTGTTAAGGTTTTGTTTTCTATCTTAATGTTTCTATTTGTTTTGTATCTTGAATATGTTTTTGTAATCCAAAAAAGCCTTTCCATGTGAATGTGTATCTAATGTTTTTCCTTTCTTTGTCCTTATGAAACCTTAGGGAGCATAATCCTTTATTTGTGTGTTTGGAGTTGCTAAAGGTTTACTATAAGTTTGCCTTCTCCATATTTTTCTTTCATGGTTTTAAATTGAAATCACTCTAAATTCATAGATATTCTTAATATGTATGAATGCAATGATAGATATACTCTAAAAAGATCCCAAAAATTCTTTATTACTAATATTAACACTCTTACTTTCTGAAATAACAAGTCTTTGTGGCACAAATAGAAGGGAAGGTTCAACAAGGTGATGGAGACACTCAATTACTTTGGCATTGAACTCATGGATACTAATCTCACTACTACAGAAAGAGCATTTATGATTACAGGTGATTCTGATAATGATAATAATCAAGACTATTTTTTACTACAGTTATTTATCAAATTCATAAGAAACTTAAAGATGAGATGTGATTCATCTTTTCACTACTATGAATATGTAGGTGTTCATGCTTACTTGACAAAGTTAACAATGTGATAAAATAATATTCATCCTATAAAAAATTGCTCCTTAATTTTGATCAATTTTACTTTGGAAGTTTCATAATATTCGAAAAGTATAATGTTCAATTTGATCAATTATATAATGAAGTTTCATAATATTCAATTTGATCAATTATATATATACACGTTACTTTTATTTAAAATATTTTACGTTTCTATTTAAAAACTTTAAGATCAATATGTTAGATTTATTTTGAAAGAGATCCTTTAGCAAAATATGCCTTCCTTCTTATCAACAATTACCAATACATTAAAATTTCATTTTAATATAATATATAACTTAAAAATTTTATTGTAAATTTTAATTATATAACAATATTGTTTTTTTATGCATCACTAACCAATTGTTGTGTCAATTTTATAATTTAAAACAACAAAAAATCATATCCAAATGTTATTTTTTAATCTTATTTGTATTATTATTATTGGTATTATTAATTGTATTTTTAATAATGTATTATTTAACATAATAAAATCAATATTAAAAAAATTATTTAATTTTATTTAATTTATTATATAAAAATACTCATAATTTATTATTTATCTTTTATTATTATTATTATTAGTGAAAACACAGGAACGACTTATGTTAGCATTTTATAACTTTTATAGATATTTGAGTTAAATATCAATAAAGAATATATAAATAATTTTTAAAATAGTTGTTAAATGTAAAATTAGAAAAAATATTATATACACAAAAGAAATTTTTAAAATAACTCTTAAAGACATAAGAGAATTTTAGAATAACCGTTAAAGGTAAACTATTTATAAAATAATTAATATTTAAAATAATAATTGAGGATAAAACTGAAAAAACAAAATATGCACACAAAAGAAATATAGTCTTTATATATTGTTATAGATTATTATTACTATTATTATTGTTGTTATTTTATCATTATAATAATAATAATAATAATAATTATTGTTATTATTATAATAGTTAATATTGTTATTAGTGTTGTTGTTAATATTGGTATTAATATTAATAGTATTAGTATTATTTTTTGACACTGAACTAAGCATGAGTACCTGAAATTGAAAAATTAGACCGGTGAATACATAAAACTTGAACAATTAATTAAGTACAATAACAATTTCAGGCCATTTATATTAACAAAGTTGTATGTGAATATTGTGGTGCTGATATTTGACTTTTTCAATATTTGTAGGATATAATTTATGTTAAAATCTTAGAATGATAATTAATGGTAAGATTTGTTGAGATCCTACGAGATCTTATTTTATTGTAATAATGATTACAATTAAGATTCATAAACCATTCTTCCATTTCAATCTTTTTAGAACCAAAATTAGTATTTATTTCATATATTTGTTAATTTTTCTAACACCAATTATGTCACCACATTTGATTAATTTTTTAACAACTTAACACGTAATTATAAAATAAACAATCTATCTTCTTAGCACCTGTTAGGTGAAATACCTAAATAACTTATAATATAATATATATTTATAATCTAAAAGATACATCATCTTGATATTATAATCATCATTTTAAATTGATACATTTAGTTACTAAATTTAAATTTATGTTTATATTATTAAATTATATTTATGTTATTGTAATTTTACGATTTATATCTTAAAAAATAATATGGTTATTCTTAAAATAATATAGATAAATATTTAAAATAATGTTTCTTTAAATATTATTCTTATGAAGAGACTTAAAAAAATTATCTTTATTAAATATTATTGTTATGAAAATCAATGTCAGCTACGAATAAGATTAGGTGTGTGGTTCTCTTTACTTTTTTTCTCCTATGCTAATATTTAATTGGACGTGTGTTAATGTTGTTGTTGGAGGGTGATGGCAAGTCATATATTTTATGGTATTTGATTTACTTTATTTCAACTATTTTATATTCAAATTGTTTGTAATCATATTTAGTTACTTAATCTAGACAACTTACAGTTGAAAATTTTGATTTAGCTTGATAGTTATTAATCTCATACACTAAATAATTAAACCGTATAAATATGATTATTCCAAAAAAATTGTCAATTTAAATATAATAACAATATTATTTATTTTTGAAATATAAAAAAAAACAGCAACCACCCGCGCGTATTATTAATATTATTTGTATTATATTACTATTAGTATAATTGGTATTACTTTTGCTAATATTATCATTATAATTGTTAACTATTTATATTATTATTATTATTATTATTATACATTTTATCAAAAGATAAGTTACGTTACCAGAGAAGATAGTATTGAAGAAAGATATCAACGGAAAAAGAGTGTATTGTTATTAACTTAAATAGTAGCATGTACTCCATTTTATTTTCTATGGTGGAGTCTGAGCATTTTATGTCCTTTTTTATTCTTTTGGTTGTGTGGAGAGAGCAATGGTAAACATAGTTGAGTGAGTAGTGTATAATCGATTGAGTTACAATTACGAGACTTTATTGGAGCATTGAATTACACATATTAACATTGAGGTCGTGAAGAAGGTTGGGGTGTTTGTTTAGCGATGTTGTATGCATACTTGCTTGGCACCATATAGGATCAAGAAGGTTGTGGTGTTTGTTTTATCCGGTAGTGTTGCTTTTTCAATTTATACATATTTTCAACCATTAATATAATTTCAACCAATTTATACATCTTTTAAAATTGTAAATTAATACTAAATATTGTTACAACTATAATAAACAAAGTCATAAAATAAAATATAATACATATATTTTATATAATATATTTGAGACAAAAAATATAATTAACGTTAATTTTTAACTTAAAAGTAAAATAATATGATGTGAACATAAAGGCTTACCATAGTCTGTTTTTCACCAAAAAATAAAAATAAAAATATGAGTAACAACATTATATTGTTTTTCACCAAAAAAATATAAGTAACAACATTATATTGTATATGGTTACGAAGCTATAGTAAAACATTGTAAATGTGTTAGTAAAACATTGTAAAACATTATATCGAAAGAATTAACCATCTTTGCACTGCTTTAAAACATTATAATTGTGTTATTCTTTGGACAATTAAAATATCAATGTTTTCATAACAATATTTTTTTTTTACAAAATAAAAGAAAGTTAATAAATTTTTTATGTATTTTTTCTCAACAATAGTTTCTCTTGAAGAGATTATGTGATGATTTTGTATTATAAGCATTTCATTGTATGAATAGGCTATTTATCTGAGACTTGACAAAAAATTGTAGTTTAAACAAGTACTATATGATAACAAGTTAAATAATTATAACAAAAATGTGATTTACTATGTTATTTCAAATTCGGTTGATCGAATAAATATTAGTCATTTCTACTTTTACTTTCATGATTTCTTACCCTTCGTATTGCGAAAATAATAAAAGTGTATTTGATTTTTTTTAATTTAAAAATTTAAAAATTTAATATTTTCAAAGTAATAATTATTTTATTTTGAAATCGGATTCCAATATTTAAAAGATTAAAATATTTAGTTTTGCAATCATGATTTGTTTTTAAATATTTTCATTAATTGACCAATTAGTTCTATTAATTATTTTAATTTTATAATTTATTTTATACGTTTTAAAATCTTTTAAATTTATATATTTGTAATTAATAATTACATATTTAGTCTCTAAAGATTTGTTATCAATTAGTTGATTCCATTAATTATTTTAAATTTCTTTAACATTGAATTGGAGATTTTGAGTTTATACATTCCTATCTGTTGACTTCTTTAAATATTTTAAATTTCTTTAATTATTTCCTACAACGATCCATGGATACATATCTTATTTTAATATAATATATTTGTGTTTATATTTATATGTGTTTTTATTTAAAAAATTTATATTATATAATATTTTGTGGACTATTTACATTTTACTATATAATATATATATATATATATATATATATATTATATTTCACTTTAGTTACTTTTAATTATTTATTTATTTTTTATATATAATATAATAATTTAAAAATAATAAATTAAAAATGGATAAAATAATAAATCAAAATATTATTATTTTTTATCTTTTAACTACTAAATGTTAAAAAGATATATTAACCTATCGATTGACTTTTACTAAATCCACGGGATCAGTCAGGTGAATATTTAGTTTTTTAATTTATTTCATATTTTACCGAGTTATATCTTGTATAAGCTGTTGAGGGCACTGTATATATTTAGTCTCATTTAAGTTATGTGTATGTGTATATGTATTAACTTTGGGACATTTTAAAATGATCAAATATAATATTAAATTATAATATACAATTATTACATCTTAAAAATTAATTTTATAAAAATAATTAGACAAAACTCATTTTTTAATAGAGATGAATATATTTTCATTTGTGTTATTTCTATTATATTTTAAATTAATTTGGACAAATTTATTATAATTTAATTTATTAACTTATTTAAAGCAGTGATATAATTCGATAAAAAAATACGTTATTTTATAATTAATTTGATACTTGAAAAATATAATTTTGAATAAAAGAAATTTTGATTTCAATGTATTGTATCTAATCTAATCCAATTGGATCTAATAGATTAAATTGGATCGAATGAAATTGAACTTAACAAAATATATTTTAAGTGGATAGTGACTTTGTCCCAACCTATGCACTATAAATTTATCACTAATTACTTTTTACTTTGAAAACATTACAATTATTAAATATTTCTTTTAATGTATATATATTTTTCTACAAAGATTCATGACTTTCTTGATATTCTCGAGAGAAAGATATTTTCTTGCAATATTTTATGCTTTTTCTATGAACTTTATCTTCTAAGTTCCTGTTATGGAAAGAAAGACATACACGACAAGCAAAGTAAAAGGTTGTAGTGACAGGCATGCCCGCTTGAGCATTAGTATTCTTAGTAACTTATAACAAACCATAATCTGTCGCATTCATATTTAGAGTTCTAAGATATTCATATAAATCACAACTTGCTCACCATAACAGGTTTGTGATAAGGTGCAGATCACTGTTCAGAGTTGAAACCGAAGATGGGGGAAGCTACACAGAGGTAATTGCTTCTTCTTTTTTCACAAGTTCCAAATACCAATTATATTGCTGCACTCAAATTTTACGTTTTTGTGAATTCCTTACAACCTTTGTGGGTTTTGGTTGATCAGGTATGCAGTGGTGACAGGAGCAAACAAAGGGATTGGATTAGAGATAGTGAGGCAGTTAGCTTCAGAAGGAATAAAGGTGGTGCTCACTGCAAGGAATGAAGAGAGGGGTCTTCAAGCATTGCAAAAACTTAAAGCCTCAGGTCTTTCTCATCTTGTGCTGTTTCATCAGCTAGATGTGGCTGATGCTGCAAGTGTAACTTCTCTTGCTGATTTTATCAAATCCAAATTTGGTAAACTTGATATTCTGGTAAAGTCAGACTTTGATGCTTCTCTCTTTCTTTTGGATAGAAACTGTTCAATGCTGTTAGTGTCAGCATTAACTATTACTTTTAATGATACTTTTAAGATAATGGAACCAACCACCAGGGGTTAAAAAGAGATTGAGCATTTTATATATCTCATTTATTTTCCTTTTCTTCATTTGGCATGGGATGATTATGCTCCTTGTTGTATGTTTGTTAATATTTGGTATTAAGTAAGCTTCAGTTGCCATTGAATCAATTTGACAGATTCCTTTTAAATCTCAGGATAATTTTTTTTTAATGGTTTGAAGGGAATCAGTTTTTTACATCTAGTAAGTTTTTGTGTTAGCATGTTTCAGTATAACATGTTGTTCCGTGCAGGTTAACAATGCAGGAATTCTTGGAGTTGTAATTGAAGACAGTGATTTAATCAGTACAGTAATATTGAATCGTGGGGTAAGAAAATTCTCATTTCATGAACTTGTATTTGTTGTTAAGCCCAACACAAAGGAATTATGAATGCATTTTCACAATAGTTCAGGTATTTGGGATTGGCTCTTCTTTTGCCATGTTAATGAGTGGTTTATTTTAGATTTATTACTCAATACATCTTTTGAATGTATGAACGACTTGAGCATTATGTGTTATTAGAAGACTTGCAAACTGAAATGTCATTGTTTTCAGGTGGTACCGAATGAGGAAGGAACAAAGGCATTGACTCAAACATATGAGTTAGCTGAAGAATGCTTGCAGATAAATTACTATGGCACTAAAATAACTGTAGAATCTCTCATGCCCCTCCTCCAATTGTCTGATTCGCCAACAATTGTGAATGTATCATCCGCTCTGGGGCAGTTAGAGGTAGGCACCAACATCTTGTGCCAATAAATTCTTTTCCTATTTCTTCTGGATAAACTGCAATTGATTGTGCCAATAACTTCATCTCTTCTGAATACTTAATGAATAACCAATACATATGTTATGCAATGTAACATTGAGTTTATTCAAAACTTTCCTTTAACATATATTAGTTCATTATTGCATCTCGGTTGCTTTAATTTTCTTAAGGTCTTGTTCCTTAATCATGTCAAATTCAGAGCTTTCCTAAGGAATCATGGGCAAGAGGAGTGTTGAGTGATGCTGATAACCTCACAGAAGAGAAAATAGATGAAATAGTGAAGAAGTTTCTGAGTGATTTCAAAGAAGGTTCATTAGAGAGTAAAGGGTGGCCAAGGTATCTAGGAGCCTATATTGTGTCAAAAGCTGCTATGAATGGATACACAAGAATCCTTGCAAAGAAAAACCCATCATTGTGCATAAACAGTGTTTGCCCTGGTTATGTGAAGACAGATATAACATCAAACACTGGTTTTCTAACAGTGGAAGAAGGTGCTGCTAGTCCTGTCAAGCTTGCACTGCTTCCCAATGGTTCTCCATCTGGTCTCTTCTATTTCAGAGCTGATGTGGCTTCCTTTTGATTTCCAATGATGCCGTTTTCTGGTTTGAGGACAAAACCAGTGCTTTTGCTTCTCAATTGTTGAAACTGTTTTAAGCACATTATATCATGTTGTATTAAACTTGTTTTGTTTGTATCTTAACGAAGTCTAAACTGAGTATGCAATAAAATTAATATTTAAGTACTACAGGCATTAAATAAATTATCATTGGCTACAATAATCTTATACGTAGATATAACAAAAAAAAAAAGTGAACAGTTAAGTGGTACCTTAGACTAAATAAATGAACTTTTTTATGAAAAATGATATTTTGATATCCAAAAGTTTTTTACACTTATTTAATATTATTCTTTAACCTCTCTTTTCCTTTACAAATACTTCATCTATGACAATTTTACCTCTGAAAATAGGTTGTCGAATTACTCGCCTAAGTGTCAACGAATCATTTTCTTTTCTTTTTCATCTATCTTATGGTTTTAATATTGAGAAAATTAGTAAATTTAAAGCTTCCGTATGTCTTTATCTACACTTTAAAATGAAACTGTTGCCAAATTATTATTATTAAGCTTAAATAGAGTAATGAAACTGTTGCCAAATTATTATTATTAAGCTTAAATAGACATGCGGTCTTTCTTTTATTTTAATTTTTTCAATTTGCATTTTTGTTCAATTTGATTCTAAATTTTGAAAATATTTTTTAATTAAGTTCTTTTATTTAACACCGTTAAAATTCATAACAGAATAATGTATATGTGTCAGCTTTTTAGTGGCGCAAATCATTATACAATGTTATGTGACTGTGAATGTACTCTGACATGGGTTGTGGTTTAATTGAAAGGGAGATTTAGGTTTTTAAATTGTAATCGTTGGCATGTCGTGGAGTAAGGGTCTTCTTCACTTTGTACAATCTGCTTGCCATCCACCTTGAGCTTGAAAGTCATGTCTCGTGGGTCATCCTCGTCCTCTTGCAATAGTTGGGAGCAATATAGTGGTGGTTCTAGGGTTTTAGGCAAACCATCTATTTGTGATTGTGGAGAGCTTGCAATTATGCGTATAACAAGAACTACGAAAAACTTGGATAAACAATTTTAAGGTTGTGTGAACTTCAATGTTTGTTTCATTCATTTAATATGAGGTTTAAATTGAAGATGTTTATGTTATTTAAATAGAAGGTTTGTTTTTTTTTTTAATAACAGAGAAGAGGTGAAGATGTGTGGGGTGTAATTTGTTCAAATGATGCTTTGAAGATGGTGTTGATGAAAGAAATGTCATTATCGTCAGAAGGAAGAAGATGTCTGCTCTGAAAAAATTAGTGAGGGTTTGGAAGAAAAGGTTTCAATTATTAATACTTGAAATATTGTTTCTGGTTGTAATGAACATAGTGTTTGTGATGTGTTTTAATTCCCATTGGATGTTTCAATTTAATTCCCATGGGATGTTTCAGTAGAAGTGTGATTGTAATTCCCATGAAGTACTTCCATTGTTGTAATCTTATTGACTACTAAATGAATCTATTTTGGCACGAGATGTTCAATGAAGTCTAGGGAATACAATTTTCATTTTGGTCATTTCCTTTTCATACTTTCATTTTACGAAATTCACCTTAAAAAGTTATCCTTTTTATAATGCAAATATGTCTAAGTCAATGAATTTAAAAATGCACAAATTCTTATTATATTGGACAACAAAAACTAATCCAGAATTGGATAACACGAACAATCCACAATTGATGATATCATTCTTTGATAAAAATTGTAAGTTCCAAACTATTGATACATAAGGGAATTCAGTTTTCCTAGAAAAGATTTCCATTCATATTAGTGAAGCTACAGTTTTCAAAGTTGCTAATTAAAAGTTAATCCGTAATATTTTAAAATTATTTAACTTAAAATAATATTATGAATTTTACATTTTTGAAAACACATTTTGAATTACAAAATCCGATAATAAAATTCAAAAATACGTTTTTGAATTCTCGCATTCGGAATAGATTCATAAACTCATTTATATTTAGTTTTGAAAAATAATTTTTTAATAATTAAATTTTGATAATTTTTTTTAATAACTTAAAACTTGAGGTGAGGTGGTATTTTTTAGGTCATTTTTCATTTTTTTTATTTTTTAATTTTTAAAAATGTTATCTTAAGTTATAAAAAAGTTGTCAAAATATATGGTCTTCTAATTTTATATGACTTGTGGTTTTATCATGTTACAACACTTTCATCTCATTCACTTTCGGTAGTTTCTTTCTGTATTTTCATAACTTTTTACCTACATCCTTTAATTTTTTATTTTTCTTATTTAATTCATTTTGGATTATTTAATCAATAAGTTATTTTTTTACTTTTTATTCTATAATTTGAAATTTATTTTTACCTTTTACATTGTATAATCTGCAAAACTCTCAGATTATCTAATGTAATTTTTTTTTGAAGTACACAATATAAAAAATATTTTTGATTTTCAAATTATATAATGAAAAAATAAAAAAATAAAATTATACGAGGTGTGGGAAGAGACCGCTTCACTCTCACACACCAGAACACAAACCACTAATCAGTAATAAATTTGACACCAAACAACCACGGTGACGTATGGAAACCCCATGCCATGAGAATTTAAAAATTTATTTTGGACCACAGGATTCATAATTCAAAATGTATTTTCCGTTCTACAATTGCACAATTGAAATGTATTTCTATTTAAACTGCATTTTTTTATATAGATTTTTAAATTACATTCAGAATATATTTTTAAATTATATAATTTTAAATACTTAATATAATAAAGATAGTACACCTTGAAAATATATGTCAAATTATACACTTTAAAAATTCATAACATTATATCAAATAAAATAATTTGAAATACAAGTATAGCAAAATAAAGTAAAAAAAAGAAAAAGAAAGAAACTTCAAATTTGAAATAAATTGGATTGGGTGGAGCCCATGTTCATCCAGCTATGGAAACA
The DNA here is from genome assembly GCF_004118075.2 of Vigna unguiculata. Lineage (NCBI taxonomy): Eukaryota > Viridiplantae > Streptophyta > Magnoliopsida > Fabales > Fabaceae > Vigna > Vigna unguiculata. Next base: position 33,298,420 of record NC_040288.1, read on the forward strand.
TTGAAATCATGGGTTTTTACTTCTGCATATATCTAATTATTACCTGCACTCTCGTAATTACTACATACACCCCATACTCTTTATAGTATATTTCGGTGTTTCTCGGACGAAGACTTTGACAACACTATTAATTTGTTATCATCATTGTTGACAAGTCCACTTTTGAAAAACTTGATGATGACAAGTTCACCTTTGATTAAGACGTTCACACCTCCATCGACAATGGGGGATAATATAAACATGGCTGCAAAATTCTTTTCTGATATATTTTAAAATATTAAAATCAGTGATATATTTTGATGACAAAAAAAATATAATACACAACAAATTTAGCAGGAAATTCAAATTATTTTGTAACTCATTTGACACTATAATTTTAAGAGTAATGTAATTATTAAAAAAGTAAATTTTTATGTTTATTAAAATAAAAATGAAAAGAAGTAGTAAAAATATCAAATGAAAGTAATAGTTTGTTAGATGTCAAATTAAAACAATGCTTGTTGTTGATAAGGAAATACTGGTGTAGGAGCTTCCATATTATGTGACACAAAAGAAAATAAATATTATTCTATAAAAAAATTCAATTTATAAATAAAGTGGGATACCTTTTATTTATTTCAAACCGATATAAACTACAGTTATTTTTTTTATCTATTTTTAATTATATTTGTGATTAATTTTAATTTTAACATTTTTTATGTGAGACATAATAAAATTTTGATTTAAATCAAACAGAATCGCTTTTAAATCAAAGAAAATAGTCAGTTCTACATATTTTTTTCTTTTAAAAATTAATAATATTTCCCATTTCATATGTTGCAAATATAAAAGTAAAATCATATTTTAAATTTTATATAACTAATTAAAGTTAATAGTTTTTAAAACAAAATTTTAAACATCGAGATCTAATTTCCACGCTTTGTCCAATTAGACTCCTAATCCAAAATCATTTTTTCTAAAGACAATTTTTTATGAAGAGATTCACCTAAATTTCTCTTAAATGATAGAAATTATATCAATCATTTTGCTTTATCATACCTCTCATCGTACTACCCTACACACAAAAATTTTCACACCTTCTCAATCTATTCATTTTTTATTGGCTTAAATACCTTTTTGGTCCTCATTTTCATAGTGTTTGTTGCGGATGGTCCTCATTTTACATAATGTTTAAAATGGTCCTCATTTTTACTGAATGTTTAAAATGGTCCCCATTTTCGCAATTCGTGTTTTATTTGGTCCTTTTCTGTAACACCGTTTAAATCATTAACGGAGTATTGCACTGGTGGCACGGTTTGTATTAGGGTGTGTTAGGTGTACTGTACATCTGGCTAATTAACGTTAATTTTTCAATTTAGGGGAAATTTCTTCATTTTCGTCTTTCTTGAGCTCGGATTTGCAGAGGAAGCCGCTAATACTTGTCATTTCATCATTGGATTGTAGTTGTAGCTAATATTTTGCATGAGGCATCTGTATGCAAATTTTAGAAAAAGATTCTCTGGCAAAAAATTAAAAATACTCACGTGGAAGGCTGCTAGGAGCACACACCCAGCAGGGAAAGAGTGATGTTAACAATTAAAGAGTTAAATATTCATGCTTTCAAATACCTTATTACTATACCTCTGCAATCCAATGATGAAATGACAAGTATTAGTTGTTTCCCTGTAAATCCGAAGAAATTTTCCTAATTACAAAATTTGCCCTAAATGGAAGAATTAACGTTGATTAGCCATATGTACAGTACACGTAACACACCCTAATACAAACCGTGCCACTTGTATAATTAGGGATGGCAACGGGTCGGGTCGGGCACGGATAGTATGATACCCGTACTCGACCCGCTAAAAAAAAATCTGCCAGTTACCCGCCTGTTTACCTGCCGGGTAAACGTTTAAAAAATACCCGCGGATATTTTTAAAACTCGCGGGTACCCGTGGATACCCGATACCCGCAAATATTTAAAAAAATATGTATTTTATAAATTTTTTAATATAAAATTATAAAAATAAAATATAAATTAAATTAAATTATAATTATAATTATAATTAAATTTGACATAATAAAATATACTGTTACTTCTAATTTTAATTAAATTTAACTTAATAAAATATAAATTAAATTTTAATTTTAATTTTTTTGCGGGTAACGGGTATCCGCGGGTACGGATAGTATGGTACCCGTACCCGACCCGTTTATAATTGGGTATTAAAATACCCGCTACCCGCGGGTAATAAATACCCGCGGGTAGTAACTATCCGTCGCGGATTTTATTCGCGGATATCTGCGGACACGAGTATTTTTGCCATTCCTATGTACAATGCTCCGTTAATGATTTAAACGACGTTACAGAAAAGGACCAAATAAAACATGAATTGCGAAAATGAAGACCATTGGTTATGTCAAAATGAGGACAATCCGCAACAAACACTACGAAAATGAGGACAAAAAATATTTAACCTTTTTTATTTTATAAGATTTTGCTGACTATTTTTTAGATTTTCTATGTAAATTATGATAACTATAACAAAATTTATATATTTTTTAATTCTTTCAAAAAAGTATTGTTTTTTATGCTTTAATATCCACTATCTTTGCTTATCTGTATTTGTCTTAAATATAATTTAGTTTTCGAAAACTGAGCCACTTATGTAAGAATTAAAGTAATTGTACGTAGTCCACCAACTACACCAAAGTTTTAATTCTGATGTATGCACATGCAGAAAATGCAGAAAAGATAGGATTTTGTGGTTGGATAATGATATTTTAAATTTTTTTATTTAAATTATTTTTCAAATTTCTATTTCGATTCTTTTAGATCTGATAGTTTAAGATGATTGGAACAATAAATTACCTTTAACTTTGAAAACATTACAATTATTAAATATTTCTTTTAATGTATATATTTTTCTATAAAGATTCACGACTTTCTTGATATCCTCCGGAGAAAAATATTTTCTTGCAAATAGTAAATATTTTATGCTTTTTCTATCAACTTTATTTTCAAAGTTCCTCTTATGAAAAGAAAAGACATAAACGACAAGCAAAGTAAAAGGTTGTAGTGACAGGCATGCCGGCTTGGGCATTGGTATTCTTAGTAACTTATAACAAACCATAATTTGTCGTAATCATATCTAGAGTTCAAAGATATGCATAAATAACAACTTGGTAGCCATAACAGGTTTGTAATAAGGTGCACATCAGAGTTCAGAGTTGAAACTGAAGATGGGGGAAGCTACACAGAGGTAATTGCTTCCTTTTCTTTCACAAGTTTCAAATACCAATTATATTGCTGCACTCAAATTTTACGTTTTTGTGAATTCCTTACAACCTTTGTGGGTTTTGGTTGATCAGGTATGCAGTGGTGACAGGAGCAAACAAAGGGATTGGATTAGAGATAGTGAGGCAGTTAGCTTCAGAAGGAATAAAGGTGGTGCTCACTGCAAGGAATGAAGAGAGGGGTCTTCAAGCATTGCAAAAACTTAAAGCCTCAGGTCTTTCTCATCTTGTGCTGTTTCATCAGCTAGATGTGGCTGATGCTGCAAGTGTAACTTCTCTTGCTGATTTTATCAAATCCAAATTTGGTAAACTTGATATTCTGGTAAAAATCAGACTTTGATACTTCTCTCTTCTTTTTGTTCTAAGTTAAAGTTTGTCACAGAAATCCTCCATGCTTAAGCTTCAGTTAAAAGTGAAAGTTTGTTGCTTTGGTGTGCTCATCCTGCTAGCTACTTGTATTTTTGTTAACATTTGGTATTAAGTAAGCTTCAGTTGCCATTGAATCAATTTGACAGATTCCTTTTACATCTTAGGATAATTTTTTTAATGGTTTGAAGGGAATCAGTTTTTTACATCTAGTAAATTTTTGTGTTATCATGTTTCAGTATGAAATGTTGTTCCATGCAGGTTAACAATGCAGGAATTAGCGGAGTTGTAATCGAAGACAGTGCTTTAATCACTACAATACTCGTGAATCGTGGGGTAAGAAAATTCTCATCTCATGAACTTGTATTTGTTGTTAAGCCCAACACGGAGTCAAGGAATTATGAAAGCATTTTCACAGTAGTTAAGGTTTTTGGAATTGTCTCTTCTTTTGTCATGTTAATGAGTGGGTTATTTTGCGAGTTATTATTCAATAGATCTTTTGGATGTACGAAGTAGTCGAGTATTGTGTGTTGTTAGAAGATTTGTAAACTGAAATGTCATTGTTTTCAGGTGAGATCAGATGAAGAAGGAACAAAGGCAATGACTCAAACATATGAGTTAGCAGAAGAATGCTTGCAAATAAATTACTATGGCACTAAAATAACTGTTGAATCACTCATGCCCCTCCTCCAATTATCTGATTCACCAACAATTGTGAATGTATCATCAAGTCTGGGCCAGCTAGAGGTAGGCAACAACTTCTTGTGCCAATAAATTCTTTTCCTATTTTTTTCTGGATAAACTCCAATTGATTGTGCCGATAACTTCATCTCTTCTGAATAATTAATGAATAATCAATCCGTATGTCATGCAATGTAACATTAAGTTTATTCAAAACTTTCCTGTAACATATATTAGTTCATTATTCCATCTCGGTTCCTTTAATTTTCTTAAGGTCTGGTTGCTTAATCATGTCAAATTCAGAGCTTCCCTAAGGAATCATGGGCCAGAGGAGTGTTCAGTGATGCTGATAACTTGACGGAAGAGAAAATGGATGAAATAGTGAAGAAGTTTCTGAGTGATTTCAAAGAAGGTTCATTAGAGAGTAAAGGGTGGCCAAGGTATCTAGGAGCCTATATTGTGTCAAAAGCTGCAATGAATGGGTACACAAGAATCCTTGCAAAGAAAAACCCATCATTGTGCATAAACAGTGTTTGTCCTGGTTATGTGAAGACAGATATAACATCAAACACCGGGCTTCTAACAGTGGAAGAAGGTGCTGCTAGTCCTGTCAGGCTTGCATTGCTTCCCAATGGCTCTCCATCTGGTTTCTTCTATTACAGAGCTGATTTGGCTTCCTTTTGATTTCCAGTGATGCCGTTTTCTGGTTTGAGAAAAAAACCAGTGCTTTTGCTTCTCAATTGTCGAACCTGTTTTAAGCACATTATATGATGTTGTATTAAACTTGTGTTGCTTGTATCTTAACAAAGTCTAAACTGTGTTACTGTATATGTAATAAAAAGGCTATGATCATTTTTAGTCCTTCAATGGGTATGTTTTTAACTTTGGTCCTTTATTTTTTTTTAGATTTAATTTAGACCTTTAATTTTTAAGATATTCAATTTAGGTTTTTCTTAGTTTTCATTTAATTTAGTCTTTATTAGTTTTATTCAATTTAGTTTTCTTTTTTATTCAATTTAGTATTTTTTTGTAACGATGAAATTTTGTTTTTTTCGATTTGAAACAAAATTCGTAATCAAACTTAACTATAACTTACATGTAAATGCAAAAATAAATGTTTAGAATTTATACATTAAATCATTCTACCTAAATGTAAATCATTCAACCATCTTCCAAGATTTTAAAATTTTTTTAAAGTATGTTTAAAACTTTTTAGATTATTTTTTTATTTTGTTATAAAATATAATATTTAAAATTAATTAATAATAAAATTAAAAATTAAATATAATAAAAAATAATAAAATTTATTGAGATATTTTTTGTTCTTTTTCATTTTAAATTTTTCACGTGTGGTATTCATTCTTTACTCTTTGCATCTCTTCTTTTGTTTTTATTTTAAAAAAATAAATAGAAAGTTAGACATAAATTCATTCTCTTTTTTTCGATTCTCATCCATTCTCTTCCAAAGATAAAGAATGTAACTTTTTCCTTACTCTTTATAGGAAAATATTAGTTTGATATTTATATATTTTTTTCATCTTACGAGCTTTTTGTATATTTATTTTTTTATGAATATAAAAAGAAAAATTATGTACTATATATTTTTTCATAACCATTTTTTAAATGTGACTTGATTATCGTATTTTTTAAGTAATTACGTCTCTCAATTTTTTGATTAGATTTTGATAAATTATTTTTTAGTCTTAATTTTTTAAATAGGTATATTGATGAAAAATAAAATAATAGATTCATTTTTTTTAAAGTGATAAAAGAGAAGATATCTTGAAAATGAAAACAATACAAATTTACTTCTTTATCTATTTTCAAGCATGACACTAGGAATTCAATTATTTTCAGAGAACTATTTCTTAAGATTCAAATAATTATAAGTAGCAGGTTTCATATTAATTCTTTTAAATTATAGGGAGAATGTTTTATATTAATCATTTGGAACTCATTACAAGACGATGTTCTCAAATATGGGAATGTCCAGGAGAAGAGATGAAATTAAAAAAACTTATTTAAAATGAGTTTCATATCAAATATAATTTCAAACCTATATTTTTCTTTAAGAAAAAACATACAAGGATTTCAATACTAAATTATATATACTTTTATTATATTAATAATAATAATAATTAAATATATAAATTTTGAATATATTATTTTATTTATTTCAAATTTTTTATCTAAGATCCACAATACCTTTCAGAAATAAAAGCAGAAAAGTTGGTTTGATTTTGTGGTATAAAAGAAAAAAAGGCACAAGAGAAGATGTTGGAAAAATAAGAGAAAAAGGTTCTAAGATTGGAAGAAAGGTAGGGTTCTTCTCTTCTTTTATTCATTCTTCCTCCTTATCTGTTAAACTACTGTGTTATATTATATCTATGGCTGCATTTTTTTTTTTTTTAGTTTCATACTAAAGTTTTAGAATTACTCGCTTATTATCTCCTTATAGTTCTTCTCATGTTGGTTTCAAGATAAGATAACCTTTTAGAATGGTTATGTGAGGACCATTATTTTCTCCATTTTGTAAGATATTTGTTTCTTTTTTTGTGAGTGATAAATTTTAAGCAACAAATTGTTTTGTTTCATGATTTGTACGTCTCCCCTCTTTGCCTTTCATACATAATCTCTTTTTTTTTTCTTTGCATTTTTTCAATATTTTGGGAAATGTAATTGAAAGGTATGGAGATTGATGCATAAGTTTACACTTATATATATATATATATATATATATATATATATATATATATATATATATATATATATATATATATATATGTGGAGTATATGGAATATTAAGTTCAAATTTTTATATATTTAATTTTATTTTTTATATAAGGGTTTTCTTTTTTCAATTGTTATCTATACTTATATGATGAGATTCATGTTTTTAGTATCTACATTTTTTCTTAATTTATTCTTTATATGATTTTTTTAAATTTAACAAATTTTTATTTAATTTTTTAATTTTAAAGTTAAATAAATAAAAATTATCTATAATTAAATTATAAAAATTATATGCATTTATTTTTTATTATTATAAAGTAAACGATTTTCAATATAGTACCTTTATAATGGTAATTCGAAATCTTTATTTTACATTATTTGAAAATATATTTTTAATCTAAATTACATAAGTTATAATAATATTTTAATTTGGAGGATAATATTTTTGAACTACATAATTTAAAATATTATGTGTAATCTAGAATTATATTTTTGATTACTTAATGAAAATTTTATTGAATTATATTTCGAACCGCATGTATATCTGGATATAATTTGAATTATCTGTTCCATAATATAGATCGGATCCAAATTACTTAATATACAAAATAAAATAAAAATATGGATTAATTATATTTTTAATTATTAAATTCTGATATAAAATTTGAAATTTTTTTATCCAAATTTTTGAGATATTTTAATTTTCAAATTTTAAAAATTAATTAATATAATACTTTCAATTCAATTATATTACATTTTCTACATATTAAATGTGTTTTATAGGTGATGTTGAAACGAAAACTATATCATTTAATTTTAAGTTTAAGAGAAAAATATACCAAAATAACAATTTTAAAGTGTGTATTTTGATAAACTAGTTTATAACATATATACAATACATAATCCAGAAATAGTTTTTTATTTAAATAATATATATGATTTTTAATAAATAGATTATATCTATTATGACGTGAGAAAAGTAAATACGAAGTGAAGAGTGAAAATACCTAAAATAAAAGTCAATCAGAATTTTGTGGGACAAGTACCCTTCACTTTAGGAACAAGTTTCTATGTTTTTTTAAACACATTTTTCTTTTTACGACAGTTTTCATATAATATTTTTAGATTTTATAATTTAAAAGTTATATTAAAAAAATAAAAATTAATGGTCAAATTGCATAACCTTTTTTTTTTAAATTACATTGTATAATTCTGAAATTAAAAATGAGTTTTGAATTATATAATTTAAAAGTTAACTTTCAAAATTATATAATTCAAAAATTATTTTTTTACTTTATACTTTTCAATTCTTGAAAGTTTTGAGTAAGAAAGAAATTTTCTTTAAATAAGAGTGGAGAGGAAAATTTATGGAGGTACAGGCAGCTATCCTCTTTCATTTGTTAAATGGAACAATGTGATACTCAAAACCGGTTTCTACAACATTTTCATCTCATTCACTTTCTGCAGTTTCCTTCTGTATCTCCACAATTTTTTTCCTGCACCCTTTAACTTTAACTTTTCTTAATTAATTATTTTTGGATTATGTAATCAGTAAGTTATTTTTTAACTTTTAGATTCTATAATTTGAATTTTTTTTAACCGTTAAATTATATAATCTGCAAAATTTTCAGATTACATAATTAAAAAACTTCTACATTATAGAATACTTTTTAATTTTCAAATTATATATTGAAAAAAATGTGTTTTTTATTTATTTATTTTTATATGAGGTGTCGCAAGAAACTGCTTCACTTTCACACACCACAATACAAACCACAAATCAGTAATAAATTTGACACCAAAAAACCATGGTGACGTATGCCACATGGAACCCCATGCCATGAGAATTAAAAAAATTTATTTTGGACCACACAGGATTCATAATTCAAAATGTATTTTCTGTTAATTCCACAATTGAAATGTATTTCGATTTAAAATGCATTTTTTATAAGATTTTCAAATATTTTGAGAATATATTTTTAAATTATATGATTTTAAATACTTAATATAGTATTAGATAGTACAGCTTGAAAACATATGTCAAATTATACACTTTAAAAATTCATAACATTATATCAAATGAAAGAATTCGAAATACAATTATAACAAAATAAAGTAAAAAAAAAAAAAAAGAACCTTCAAATTTGAAATAAATTGGATTTGGCGGAGCCCATGTTCATCCAGCGATGGAAACATTGTAATCAAACACGGGTTTATACTTCATGCACCGTCCTAATTATTACCTGCACTATAATAATTACTACATACACCCCATACTCTTTATAGTATATTTTAATGTGACTTACAATCCTTCGATTATATGACTTCAAACTTTGTCATTATATCTTGAACATATTAAAAAATATCATTCTTTGATTATATCCACTTATAAAACCAAAACAGTTTGAAATGTGTTAGATTGACATAGACTTATCATAAAATGTGTAGTATGAAAATTACATGAAGGTGATTTATACACATCTATTTTCAATTGATCGTGTTTTATTTCGATGAGATCATTTTAATAACTTTAATATACAAAGTATAATATTTGAATAATAAAATATACGTATACAACAAAACATGTCCAAAAGTTAATGTATGCATACATAAAATCAAACATAAAACATAAACATATAAAAGTGACTAACTCCCATCAAACCAAAGATTTCTCAAACGGTATAAAACACTCACGTGAGTAATATACTCATTAAAGACCTTCGACGAAAGTCCTTTAATAAGGTGATCTACTATCATTAAATTTGTCCCTAAGTGTTTTATGAAAATTTGTCTGCTCTGTATCATTTCCTTAACAACTAAGAACTTGATGTCAACGTGCTTTGACTTGGCGAGTTCTTATTGTTGTTAGAATACAATACAATTAATTTATTATCACAAAATATGATTTAGTGGTTTTTCAATTCCTTCCACCATTTTTCCCGTAACAAAATATCTCATACATGTTTCATGATTTCATGACTCATAACATGCTACAAATTCTACAATCATAGTGGAAAGTTGTAAGGGCTTGCTTGACACTGCACCAAAAAACTGCACCTACCAGCTAACATGAAAATGTAACCTGAAATGGATCTCAAACTATTTTTGTCATCTTGCAAAATTTGAGTACGAATATCCAATGATCTCCAACTGATCGAACTTATTGTATGTGAGCGTATAATTTTTTGTTCTTTTCAAATACCTCATAACTTTTTTGAGTGATTGTGAATGATCAATTCTTAGATTATTTAAATATTTGCCTGATACTCTAACTATGTATGTTATATTGGACGGATATTTATTGATTTATCATTATGGCATTTCAATCAAGCATCACATGTGAATAGTAGAAAAAAGTGCTTTTCAATTTGCACCATCACGTAACATAGGGATTTTGCAATTGAAAGCCAATTACATGATTCCATGCACTCAATTCAATTAAATATATTCATGAAAAGGTATCGGAAATGTGCAGCGATTGAATCCCTAGATTTGCCATTTATGATTTGCAATTCATTCGCGTAACAGATATCTTAATTAATTCAATCCATTTGCACAATTCCATTCTCATACATGGACATTCACGTCCCAGTAACAATGGCACTTGCAATCAGCTCATTAATTCTTATCACAATTCATTCTAGACAAAGCATGTGGGTGCATACATTAAAAAAATAAATCATAAAAGAGTAATTCATAAAAGAATAATTCATAAGCTATAAGCTTCGTTAAAATTAAAACCTAAAAATTCATAGGGTTCTTCAAAAATTGGAAAAAACATGATAACATAGTAAAATCATAATTTTGAAGACCATTTTGCTGATTACTTTGAAGATTTTTAGGTAAATTACGAAAACTACAACAATTTTTTTTTAATTTCTTTCAGAAAAAAGTATAGTTCTTTTTTTAATTTTAATATTGGCTATTCTGTTTCTCTGTATTGAACTTTTATTTGTTTGAAATATAAAAGTAATTCTACATAAAATTTTAGATTTCATTAAAATTTTTTGAAATATAAAAATTTTGGAAATTTGGAAATTATAAAATAATAAAATAAAGTCTTAATTGTGATATGCAGGAAAGATATGATTTTGTCCTTTTCGATACTAAATGTTATAGGAAGATGTATGAACGATGCCCATTGACTTTAACTAAAAGCTACTTGATCCATCAAGTAAGGTTAACATTAACTTTTTAAATATACTTTATACATTATTGTTTCTATCTTAATAATATTTGTTAAATTTGTTATTTTAATTATTATAAAATTATCATCGAATCATTTATAAATTATCTAGTTGCACGTGTCCTAACATTGTATACGTCGGAAATCTCATAACAATTAAATATAATCAAATATTAAATATTTCTTTTAATTTAGATATTTTTTTCTATAGATTCACGACTTCTTGATATTTCCGAGAGAAAATGTTTTCTTGCAAATACTAAATATTTTATGAAAAAAATTGTGACATTATTTCACAAATATTTTATAGGAGTAAAATAGTTTTATTTTTAAATGGGTAAAATAATTTTTATTTTTAAGATTAAATATAATTAACTTTGACAAAAAATTAATATTTATCTTCAAAATTTTGATATATTTTTATCTTAAATCTTCAAAATGAATTAATATAGTCTTTTTAATTTGATAATATTAAATGTTTTTGACATGTCAAATGTATCTTATGATAATATTTAAGTTGTTTACGTCGTTTGACACGTTCTAATTTCGATGTTAGTTGAAAAACACATTTGATACGATAAAAAAGATTATATTCATTCATTCATTTATTCTAAACTAAAACATGAAAAAATAAGTAATAAAAAATAGCATAAAGGTGAAAATAAATTTGGATGTAAAAATATTTCATACGTTTTCTATGAAATCTATTTTCAACTTTTGTGTCCTTGCCATGCTTCATCCTTTTGTTGGCATGCAAAGAAGCAAGACATAAATGACAAGCACACTAAAAGATTGTAGTATATAAGAAACCATAATTTGTCGTAATCATATCTAGAGTTCAAAGATATGCATAAATAACAACTTGGTAGCCATAACAGGTTTGTAATAAGGTGCACATCACAATTCAGAGTTGAAAGTGAAGATGGGTGAAGCTACACAGAGGTAACTGCTTCCTTTTTTTTCACAAGTTCCAAATACCAATAATATTGCTGCACTCAAATTTTACGTTTTTGTGAATTCCTTACAACCTTTGTGGGTTTTGGTTGATCAGGTATGCAGTGGTGACAGGAGCAAACAAAGGGATTGGATTAGAGATAGTGAGGCAGTTAGCTTCAGAAGGAATAAAGGTGGTGCTCACTGCAAGGAATGAAGAGAGGGGTCTTCAAGCATTGCAAAAACTTAAAGCCTCAGGTCTTTCTCATCTTGTGCTGTTTCATCAGCTAGATGTGGCTGATGCTGCAAGTGTAACTTCTCTTGCTGATTTTATCAAATCCAAATTTGGTAAACTTGATATTCTGGTAAAGTCAGACTTTGATGCTTCTCTCTTCTTTTTGTTCTAAGTTAAAGTTTGTCACAGAAATCCTCCATGCTTAAGCTTCAGTTAAAAGTGAAAGTTTGTTGCTTTGGTGTGCTCATCTTCTACTGCTGTTAGTTATTCATATTCAATTTGAATGCATAATTTATTTTAGGTTTAACGAGTAATTTAATTCTCTAATTTATTGGTTTGGTTTATTATAATTTTTATTGTTGAGTTACAATTGTTTTTTTTTTGTGTTAAAGTTGATTTTAATGCCATGTTTGTATTTTCATTCCCAAAATTTTTAATTATTTTATTTTTTATAAGTGTCAAAAATTGTAATTGTAAAAAATTATTTAGGTTAATTATTTGATGAATTAATTTTAAAAAAATATTTTAATATGTTTATATAATTTTTAATTAAACTTATTAATTTGGTCTTCAACTAGAAATGACCAGATTGAATCGTTTTAAAAAATAATGAAATTAAATTGAATTAAAATTTTAAATAAAGAGATTAAATTGAAAACATACTGACATGGGACACAGTCATGACCTAACACTCGACATTTTATTTTTTATTTTAATTTAAAAAATAAAATAAAAAATAAAAATTTATGAAAATAAAAAATAAATGAAAATTTCACAAATTTACACATGTCATGTACGAACACAACGTTAACATCAACCTAACATAAATGATCAAATTGAACATTTTTAAAAGATTGAAGGATCAAATGAAACAAAAAAATAATAAAGGATGAAAATGAATCAAACCAACAAAGGGTGTATTTGTACTTAGAAAATAGGCTTCCAAATGTTAAACCAAATATACACAAATTAGAGGACTAAATCATTAATTAAGCCTTCTTTCTATTAGCCAAGATATTGGAAATCCCACCTTGATCGGAGATAAGAAGAATTTACAATTATATAAGTACATACAAATCTTATATTATAAGTCGATTTTGTAAGATAATAATAAAACAATACAAAACCCTTCTTAACAGAAATTGTTGTAGGTCTATCTTACTGTCCTCTCTATATCAAAGCATCCATTAATATTAAAGGGTATGTTTGTAACGCCCCATTTAATTTAATACATAAAATTAAAGGAAACGTCACACAGAGATAAATCAACAATGCAGTCCTGGGGTTCATAACGTCACCCCTACAAAACCAGGCACACCACGATGCCAACTAAAAGCAGGATAACCGTTTACTTAAGAGTTTACAATCTAACAACTACGAATACAGGGGCCATAGCCCTAAAGAAAACATGAAAAGAAGAAGCGTGAGATCTAGCCCAGATGGCTAAGCTGCTGGATCACCGTTTCCCTGCTGACCACGAGAACTTCGCCCATCTGCTCCCATCAACCAAGTCGATGATCATCGCAAGAAAGAACAGCCACATACATCACAACCATGCAACAAAACGGGTAAGCTAGAGCCAATCAACATATTCAACATGCAATCAAATATATTTTCATCATCTCATCCACATAGCAACCAAACATGTTATGACTCTTCATTCAATACACTACGACTCGACTCGACTCATCCGGATACGTATAACTCGGTCGGATTCAGCGGATGCTTGCACTTGTGGTGGATACCCCTGCTCGACCCTGAGCTGCTCGATCCTGAGCTATGTATTACCAGTGTTACGATGAATCAAAAATCTCTCCCACCACAAGGTTAGCCCTTAATGAGTTTCAGGCCTCCTGCTACTCCCACCACAAGAGTCAGTCCGCTTTAAGTGAGACTAACTGACTCCTCGGAGCGTCAGGATGCAACCTTACCTTGAATCCTTACCTAGTTATACAGATGGGGCACCACCATGAACACCCACTAGCAGGGGCCATGGAATTACGTCCCGACCACTGAAGCGCAACCCCAGAGGTCTCACCGAGAGACCCCAAGGAATTACACGCTGACACGGACCAACATTCATAAAACAACATTAGGAGAATATCGATAACATATTTACAACCTCATACTCGTCCATGAGATCTATTCCTCATACGCCTCTCATTGTGAATCCATACCTCTGATCATCACCGTCCCATGAGTCTAGGGTCTCATCTCATGACAACACCATGTTCCTTTAATTTCAAACCACCCATTCATTTATTTCTCATGCCAAGTATCATACCAATCCATTCATCCACAATTCATGAATCATGCCAAATATATGTTTCATACTCCATTATATACATGTCCATCATCACACAATCATACTCAGCCAACATGGTTCATTCGGGAAACATTAAACAACCAAAACACAGCACGGTCTCGCCCAGCATCTCGCTCAGGCTGAGGGGTCTCGCTCAGGCGAGACCTGCTCGCTCAGGCGAGCCTCCCCCCTCGCCTAGGCGAGAGCGCCAAAAACAAGGGCATGGGCAACACGGGATCTCGCTTAAGCGAGATCCCTCTCGCTTGGGCGAGTTGCCTGCTCGCTCAAAAATTGAGCGAGCCGCCCGGGCGACGTTTCGCGCAAAAAACTTAGGCGAGCTCCCTGTTTCATCTCGCCTAGGCGAGATGGGTCGCTTGGGCGAGATTAACAGGTCTCGCCACTGTTCTTCACTGTACAACCATGTTCTTCATCCAAACCACTCATGCAAAACACTCTAACATACCAGAACGAAATATCACACCATAAAATCAGCAACCAACTCGTACACAGTTCAAAATAATGACTCGAAACTGAAACCCTAACTTCCCGTACCTGGAAATAGGTTCGTACAAGACCTTCAACGCGTAACCAAGGAGCACAGCAGCTCTAGGACCCGATTCGCAACTGGAACAGTGGGTAAAACGAGTTATAAAAGAGTCTCCACTGTTACTGTGAAAGCTATACAAAACAGAGGCGGTAAGGATTAAGGGTACTTACGTGAGCAGAACAATGGCCAAGCTAAACGTAAGTCTGAAGAACGCTGGAACCCTAGCAGAGCTCTAGTGCGGAAACAGGGAAGGAGGCGGCTGCGAATCTGAGAATGCAGAAAGTGTGAGGGTTAGGGCAACTGAAACAGATTTTTATCCTATGGGCCGGCCTTTAGGCCCAATACTGTAGGACAGCCCATTAACCTTTAGGGCAGGAATAAAAATGGGTCTTACATTCTCCCCAACAACAAAATTTTCGACCTCGAAAATAAAGACTCACCAGATAAACAGATGTGGATGTGATTTTCTCATGTCCTCCTCTAACTCCCAAGTCGAGTCACCCGTCCTCCGATCCCAGATAACTTTAACCAGACTAACGGTCTTCCCACGACGTTCCTCTACCTTGCTATCCTCCAGAGCTATGGGTGGTACTTCCACTGTGAGGTCTTCCCTGATCTGTATATCCTCAGCTTCCAACACATGAGCCGGGTCGAACACATACTTCCTCAACTGCGAGACATGAAACACTGGATGAAGGTTCGCCAACTGCGGAGGTAAAGCTATCTCGTAGGCTACTGGTCCGATCCTCCTCGTGATCTGATATGGGCCAAGGAACTTAGGCGAAAGCTTCCTTGAGCGGAGAGCCCTCCCCACGCCTGTGGTTCGAGTCACCCTCAAGAACACGTGATCTCTTGGTGCAAACTCCAAAGGTCTCCTCCTACGATCAGCATAGGCCTTCTGCCTACTCTGAGAAGCCAACATCCTATCTCTCACCATCCTCACCTTCTCGGTGGTCTGCTCTAACAACTCAGGTCCAACCAACACGGCCTCTCCATCCTGATACCAGCAAAGAGGAGTCCTACACCTCCTGCCGTAAAGAGCCTCGTATGGCGCCATGCCAATGCTCGCATGAAAGTTGTTGTTGTAGGTGAACTCTATCAAGGGCAACACTTCGTCCCAAGCGCCCAGATGATCCAATATGCAAGTCCTCAACAAATCCTCTAACGACTGGATCGTCCTCTCAGACTGGCCATCGGTCTGAGGGTGATACGCTGAACTCATGGTGAGCTTGCTACCCATAGCACTCTGTAACGTCTGCCAAAACCGGGACGTGAATCGCGGGTCTCTGTCGGAAACTATACTCGAGGGCACCCCATGGAGTCTTACTATCTCTCTAATGTACAACTGGGCCAACTTGGCCATAGACATCCTCAAGTTCATCGCCAAAAAGTGTGCGCTCTTGGTTAACCGATCCACTATCACCCAGATGGTGTCATGTCCTCTAAAAGTCCGTGGAAGGTGAGTCACGAAGTCCATGGAAATGCTGTCCCATTTCCACACTGGTACCTCTAACGACTGTAGAATGCCACCGGGCCTCTGATGCTCCACCTTCGCCTTCTGACACGTTAAACAAGCTGATACAAACTGAGCCACATCTTTCTTCATTCCCTGCCACCAGAAAGCTTCCTTGAGGTCCTGGTACATCTTAGTCATGCCAGGATGCAAGCTAAGACGACTCTTGTGTCCCTCCTCAAGGATCAACTTCCTCACCTCAGCGTCATCTGGTATACATACTCTGCCTCGAAACCTCAGTATGCCATCATCACCCACAACAAAATCCCTAGCCTCATCTGACCCAATCTGTTCTCTAACCCTGTTCAGACTGGCATCCAACAACTGCCTCTCTCTGATCGAGCCCAAGAAGTCACTAGATATAGCAAGGGTACTACACCTAATGGACTCGGACCCCAACTCCACATGTATCCTCATGTCTCTGAATTTCTCTAGTAGTTCCACCTCCTTAATCATAAGGTGTGCAGTGTGTACCGTCTTCCTGCTTAGAGCATCTGCCACTACATTTGCCTTCCCCGGATGGTATAGGAGCTCAAAGTCATAGTCCTTGAGGAATTCCATCCACCTCCTCTGCCTCATGTTCAGCTCCTTCTGATCAAACAAGTACTTTAAACTCTTGTGGTCGCTGAACACTCGAAACTGAGCACCATACAGATAGTGCCTCCAGATCTTCAAGGCAAAAACTATAGCCGCCAACTCCAAGTCATGAGTGGGATAATTACGCTCATGTATCTTAAGCTGCCTCGAAGCATATGCCACTGCCTTCTTTTCCTGCATCAAGACGCAACCCAGTCCAAGATGAGGCGCGTCGCAGTAGACCTCAAACGGTTTCCCCACATCTGGAATTACCAATATAGGAGCACTCGTCAATCTCCTCTTCAGCTCTTGAAAGCTCTCCTCACACTTGTCCGTCCAAGTGAAGGGTTGGTCCTTTCGGGTAAGCAAAGTCAGAGGCGCCACTACCTTGGAGAATCCCTCTATGAATCTCCTATAGTAGCCCGCTAACCCCACAAAGCTCCTGATCTCTGTGGCTGACTTGGGACTCTCCCACTTTACCACTGCCTCGACCTTTGCCGGGTCCACTGCAATCCCCTGAGCAGATATCACATGTCCCAAAAACTGAACTTCATCCATCCAGAACTCACACTTGGATAACTTGGCATACAACTGCTTCTCCCTCAAAACACCAAGCACCAACCTTAGGTGTTCTGCATGTTCCTCCTGAGTCCTGGAGTAGATAAGGATGTCGTCTATGAAGACCACGACAAACTTATCTAGGAAGGGTCGGAAGATCCTGTTCATGTAGTCCATGAACACTGCCGGAGCGTTGGTCACACCGAACGGCATAACCACATACTCATAGTGGCCATACCTCGACCTAAAGGCTGTCTTCTGTACATCATCAGCCTTTACCAAAATCTGGTGGTACCCTGATCGCAGATCTATCTTCGAGAACACTGATGACCCATGTAACTGATCCATCAAGTCGTCAATCCTCGGGAGCGGATACTTGTTCTTGATGGTCATCTTGTTCAGTTGCCTGTAATCCACACACAGGCGCGAACTCCCATCCTTCTTCTTCACCAACAACACTGGTGCTCCCCAAGGTGAAGTGCTGGGTCGGATGAACTGTTTCTCCATCAGATCCTCTATCTGTTTCTTGAGCTCTACCAACTCTGCCGGAGCAATGCGATATGGGGCCATCGAGACCAGGCCTGTTCCTGGGACTAGCTCGATGGAGAACTTCACCTCTCTACTGGGAGGTAACCCTGGTACCTCTTCTGGAAACACATCCCCAAAATCCTGTACAACTGGTATCACATACGTCATTTCTCCTCTCTCCACCTCCATATGTGTGAAAATCATGTAGCACTGTGCACCGTCCTGTAGCTCCCTCATAACTCCCTGGGATGAAACCAACTCATGTTCCTTTGAGTCGGGAAACAACAACTTCTTCTCCCGACAATCTATCAGAATGCGATTGGCAGAGAGCCAATCCATCCCTAAGATCACTTTCAACTCCTGTAGAGGTAGGCAGATTAAGTTCACATTGTACCTGCGCTCCTCTACCTCCACCAGAAGCCTAGCACACAAGGACGACGTCCTGACCAAACCCGACGTCAGAGTAGACACCGCAAGCTCACACTGCAGCTCGCACACCGGCAGACCCAACCGTTCCACACATGCATTTGACACAAAAGAGTGTGTCGCTCCAGAATCATATAACACACAGCAAGAAGAACCAGCTATCATGCAACTACCCATAACCAAGTTACCTGAGCCTAATGCCTCTGCCCCTGACATGGCGTACACTCTGCCCGTCGCCTGAGGCCTGTTGCCTCTGTCTCTCCCCTGATGCTGCTGGGGTGCCTGAACTGGAGGGTGTGTCGCTGCCCTGGCAAGGTTGGGACAATCTCTCCCAAAGTGGCCTTCCTTGCCACAGTTGTTGCACCGACGGTAACCCTCCCTACGTGGACACGCATACCTCGGGTGGGGTCCTCCACATGAGTAACACCGAACTCGACCCTGCTGCGGAGGAAAGTTCCTAGACTCCTGAGGCTGATGGTGTGGTCTATAATACGGTCTCCTCCGCTCCTCATGTCTGGGCCTGGACCCAGATGGTCCACCAATCCTCTGGGGCGACTGTGGCTGCTGTGGGCGCTGGCCTTCCACCTCGCGCTTCATCTTCTTCATCACTCTGGCCTTCTCTACCAGAGCGGCAAAGTCCTTGATGGACAAAGGAGCCACCATCAAGCGGATGTCACCGCGAAGCCCGTTCTCAAACTTCCTGCATCGCCACTCCTCATCAAGTGGTAGGGTATAGAAACGGTTGAGGTGCTTGAACCTCTCAGCATATTCAGTGACAGTCTTCCCTCCCTGGGTCAACTGGAGGAACTCCACCTCCTTGGCGTACCGAATGCTGTCAGGGAAGTACTCTGATAGGAATCTCTCCCTGAAAATCTCCCACGACACGGGCTCATCCCTCTCCTCCAGGATGGATCTGGTGCTGCTCCACCAATGCTCCGCCTCTCCCGTGAGCATGTACACAGAGAACGCCAATCTGTTCTCTGCAGGGCATATCTTCGCATCATAGATGCGCTCCAGGTCCTTCAGCCATTGGTCTGCGACGTCAGGACTAGTCTTCCCGTCAAACTTCGCCGGGTGGTGTTTCAGAAAGTCCTCCAGGCTCCACTCCCTGACTGCAGGTCGTGGTTCAGGACCAAACACAGGGGCAGCCGCCCTGTTCTCCTCCAACTGACGGAGGGCCTCCATATGCTGCCTATGAGCATCCTCAGCAGCTACCCTCGCAGCCTCCATCTGCTGCATCACAGCCTGCTGCTCAAACGACGCTGCCTGCCGCTGCATGGATGCCTCATGCTGCTGCATCATCGCAGCACTCTGCTGCGCCATAGCTGCTACCATTGCCTCTATGGCTCTGGCGATATCTGGTGTGTCCCCCTGGGATGACTGAGAAGCTCGGCGAGGAGGTGCCATAATCCACTGGCACACAGAAAATCACTTGGTTAGGCTCGATAAAGACAAGAATTTAACTAAGAACACTCAGAAGATACACAGAGAAAGCTAAGCGGACATCCAAGTCCACAGACCTAAGGAATGACCGCTCTGATACCATAAATGTAACGCCCCATTTAATTTAATACATAAAATTAAAAGAAACGTCACACAAAGATAAATCAACAATGCAGTCCTGGGGTTCATAACGTCACCCCTACAAAACCAGGCACACCACGATGCCAACTAAAAGCAGGATAACCATTTACTTAAGAGTTTACAATCTAACAACTACGAATACAGGGGCCATAGCCCTAAAGAAAACATGAAAAGAAGAAGCGTGAGATCTAGCCCAGATGGCTAAGCTGCTGGATCACCGTTTCCCTGCTGACCACGAGAACTTCGCCCATCTGCTCCCATCAACCAAGTCGATGATCATCGCAAGAAAGAACAGCCACATACATCACAACCATGCAACAAAACGGGTAAGCTAGAGCCAATCAACATATTCAACATGCAATCAAATATATTCTCATCATCTCATCCACATAGCAACCAAACATGTTATGACTCTTCATTCAATACACTACGACTCGACTCGACTCATCCGGATACGTATAACTCGGTCGGATTCAGCAGATGCTTGCACTTGTGGTGGATACCCCTGCTCGACCCTGAGCTGCTCGATCCTGAGCTATGTATTACCAGTGTTACGATGAATCAAAAATCTCTCCCACCACAAGGTTAGCCCTTAATGAGTTTCAGGCCTCCTGCTACTCCCACCACAAGAGTCAGTCCGCTCTAAGTGAGACTAACTGACTCCTCGGAGCGTCAGGATGCAACCTTACCTTGAATCCTTACCTAGTTATACAGATGGGGCACCACCATGAACACCCACTAGCAGGGGCCATGGAATTACGTCCCGACCACTGAAGCGCAACCCCAGAGGTCTCACCGAGAGACCCCAAGGAATTACACGCTGACACGGACCAACATTCATAAAACAACATTAGGAGAATATCGATAACATATTTACAACCTCATACTCGTCCATGAGATCTATTCCTCATACGCCTCTCATTGTGAATCCATACCTCTGATCATCACCGTCCCATGAGTCTAGGGTCTCATCTCATGACAACACCATGTTCCTTTAATTTCAAACCACCCATTCATTTATTTCTCATGCCAAGTATCATACCAATCCATTCATCCACAATTCATGAATCATGCCAAATATATGTTTCATACTCCATTATATACATGTCCATCATCACACAATCATACTCAGCCAACATGGTTCATTCGGGAAACATTAAACAACCAAAACACAGCACGGTCTCGCCCAGCATCTCGCTCAGGCTGAGGGGTCTCGCTCAGGCGAGACCTGCTCGCTCAGGC
This sequence comes from Vigna unguiculata, assembly GCF_004118075.2. Classification (NCBI taxonomy): domain Eukaryota; kingdom Viridiplantae; phylum Streptophyta; class Magnoliopsida; order Fabales; family Fabaceae; genus Vigna; species Vigna unguiculata. Next base: position 33,320,109 of record NC_040288.1, read on the forward strand.
GAGCCTCCCCCCTCGCCTAGGCGAGAGCGCCAAAAACAAGGGCATGGGCAACACGGGATCTCGCTTAAGCGAGATCCCTCTCGCTTGGGCGAGTTGCCTGCTCGCTCAAAAATTGAGCGAGCCGCCCGGGCGACGTTTCGCGCAAAAAACTTAGGCGAGCTCCCTGTTTCATCTCGCCTAGGCGAGATGGGTCGCTTGGGCGAGATTAACAGGTCTCGCCACTGTTCTTCACTGTACAACCATGTTCTTCATCCAAACCACTCATGCAAAACACTCTAACATACCAGAACGAAATATCACACCATAAAATCAGCAACCAACTCGTACACAGTTCAGAATAATGACTCGAAACTGAAACCCTAACTTCCCGTACCTGGAAATAGGTTCGTACAAGACCTTCAACGCGTAACCAAGGAGCACAGCAGCTTTAGGACCCGATTCGCAACTGGAACAGTGGGTAAAACGAGTTATAAAAGAGTCTCCACTGTTACTGTGAAAGCTATACAAAACAGAGGCGGTAAGGATTAAGGGTACTTACGTGAGCAGAACAATGGCCAAGCTAAACGTAAGTCTGAAGAACGCTGGAACCCTAGCAGAGCTCTAGTGCGGAAACAGGGAAGGAGGCGGCTGCGAATCTGAGAATGCAGAAAGTGTGAGGGTTAGGGCAACTGAAACAGATTTTTATCCTATGGGCCGGCCTTTAGGCCCAATACTGTAGGACAACCCACTAACCTTTAGGGCAGGAATAAAAATAGGTCTTACAATGTTGGAGATCTAAATAGAGATAAGTAAATATATGCAAAAAATACAAATCTTATCTTACAAGTCGGTTGAGTTATTAAAATTTATTTCTTTAATATTTTTGAATATTTCTTTTTATATTAGTTATTTATTATTCCTCTTCCTAAATGTCCATGATGATCTCATTGTCATGCTAAAATCTTCTGTTTTTTCTCATTTGTCAAAGGAAATGGGAACTTTTGCTCTTTGGTGCTGGTAAGGGTGTTTCATTGGATTTGGGTAGAAATTGTTCAATGTTGTTAGTGTCTGCATTAACCATTACTTTTAATGATAGGTTTAGGATAATGGAACCAAACACCAGGGGTTAAAAAGAGATTTATCATTTAATATATCTGATTATTTTCCTTTTTCTTCATTTGGCAAGGGATGATTATCCTCCTTGTATTTTTGTAATATTTGGTATTAAGTAAGCTTCCGTTGCCATTGTTGCCATTGAATCAATTTGACAGATTCCTTTTACATCTACTCATAGTTATGATAATCTTTTTTTAAAGTAATTTTATGCGTTAGCATGTTTCAGTATGAAATGTTGTTCAATGCAGGTTAACAACGCAGGAGTTAGTGGAATTATAATTGAAGACAGTGATTTAATCAGTACAGTATTCGCGAATCGTGGGGTAAGACTCTTGGCGTGTTGTGAAATCTAACTAATCAAGAGACCTAAAGTTTGCAACTTTTCTTGACCATTTAAATTCTATATCGCATCCCATCTCAAACTATTGAAACGGTAAAAGTAGAGCTTATACGCTTACAGAATTCTCATATCATGAACTTGCTTTTGTTGTTAAGCCCAATAGAAAGTCAAGAAATTATGAAAGCATTTTCACAATAGTTATGGTTTTTGGAACTGGCTCTTCTTTTGCAAGGTTAATTAATGATTAGGCTATTTTGCTAGTTATTACCAGAAGGCTCAACAAATCTTTTGAATGTAGGAAGGACTTGAGTTGTTGTGTGTTACTAGAAATTTATAAATAGTGATTGAGTTGCCATTGTTTTCAGGTGGTACCAGATGAACAAGGAACAAAGGCATTGACTCAAACATATGAGTTAGCAGAAGAATGCTTGCAAATAAATTACTATGGCACTAAAATAACTGTACAATCCCTTATGCCCCTCCTCCAATTATCAGATTCACCAACAATTGTGAATGTGTCATCGACTCAGGGGCAGTTAGAGGTAGGCAACAACTTCTTGTGCCAATAAATTCTTTTCTCATTTTTCTGGATAAACTGCAATTGATTGTGCCAATAACTTCATCTCTTCTGAATACTTAATGAATAACAAATACATATGTTATGCAATGTAACATTGAGTTTATTCAAATCTTCCTATAACAGATATTAGATCATTATATTGCATCTCGATTCCTTTAATATTCATAAGGTCTTGTTGCTTAATTATGTCAAATTTAGAGTTTCCCTAAGGAATCATGGGCTAGAGGAGTGTTGAGTGATGCTGATAACCTCACAGAAGAGAAAATGGATGAAATAGTGAAGAAGTTTCTGAATGATTTCAAAGAAGGTTCATTAGAGAGTAATGGGTGGCCTAGGTATATAGGTGCCTATATTGTGTCGAAAGCTGCTGTGAATGGGTACACAAGAATCCTTGCAAAGAAAAACCCATCATTCTGCATTAACAGTGTTTGCCCTGGTTATGTGAAGACAGATATAACATCAAACACTGGTTTTCTAACAGTGGAAGAAGGTGCTGCTAGTCCTGTCAAGCTTGCACTGCTTCCCAATGGCTCTCCATCTGGTCTCTTCTATTACAGAGCTGATGTGGCTTCCTTTTGATTTCCAGTGATGCAATTTTCTGGTTTGAGGACAAAACCAGTGCTTTTGCTTCTAAATTGTTGAACCTGTTTTAAGCACATTGTATGATTTTGTATTAAACTTGTGTTGTTTTTGTATCGTAATGTCTAAACTGGGTATGCAATAAAATTAATATTTAAGTTCTACGGGCATTTATTTTAAATTTGAGGCATCAAAATATTTTTTGAATATTTGAGGAATAAAAGATTTATTTTTAGTTATAAAAGCAAGTATATCATTTCACCATAAATATACATAATATTTTATGAAAAATATTCGTTCACATAAAATATATGTATTCATGCACATGCATTCTATTCTTCTACCTTCTGTGTTATATCTATGGTTGAATCTTTTTAGTTTCATACTAAAGTTTTAGAATTACTTTCTTATTATGCTTCTTAGTTCTTCTTAGTTCTTTCCTATGTCTTAGACTCCTAATCCAAAATCATTTTTCTAAAGACATATTTTAATCGAGAGATTTTCCTAAATTTCTCTTTAATGATAGCAATTATATCAATCATTTTCTTTATCAAACCCTCTCCTCGTGCCACCCTACACACACGTTGTCCCAACTTCTAAGTATCTTTTATTTATTTATTTGTAGACTTTTGCTGACTACTTCAAAGGTTTTATAGGTAAATGACGATAACTACAACAAAAATTATATTTTCTTAAAATTCTTTCAGAAAAAAAAAATTGTTTTTTGTTCTTTAATATTCTTCTCCTGTGTATTGAACTTTTATTTGTTTTAAATATAACTTTTTTTTTTCCAAAATAACCTACTGATATAAGAATAAAAGTAATTGAACGTAGTTCATTGTTGAGAATGAATAACTCTTGGATTTTGGATTAGTTATTTCAATCTTATGTAATTCTTGTTTCTAGAAAAAAATTGTTAAAAGTGACATATTAAGAATATTTATGAGAGATAAAAACATTTTGAAGGAAGAGTTCAAGAACATTTCAAAGAAAATTTGTTTAAGTTCTGATTTATGGACATCTTACACACAAATCAGGATTATAAGTTTGATTGCACCACATGAACATGTTTTGAAATAAATCTGTTTCACACCAAAATAATATTAATTGATTTTACTGTGATTAATTTGATTTTATGAAAATTCAACTACTTAGAGTTCTACAGCTCCCCTTTTAACAATTATAGAAAAATAAAGTAAGAAAGAAACAAAACTTCAAATTTGAAATAAATTGGATTGTTCATGCAGCGATGGAAACATTATAATAAAACATGTGTCAATGATTGCCTGCATTCTCATACTTACTACATGCTAACTACGTAAACATGAGAATAAACATTAGAATGACAATTTAGGTTGACTCGTCCATTTTGTCCATCCTACATTTGATTTGCAATTTGTAGACTAATTTTTCTAGTTTATCCTGCATAATATTTGTTTTATGAGTTTACGGATTGATCACATGAAAAGTTATTTATAATGTGTAATAATTTTAATAACCTTGTTTTTATTTAATTAAATTAATAAAATTAAAAAATTCAATAAACCTATTTCTTAAAAATAGTAATATTAAAATTTTATAATTCTTAATTTTTAAATATGTTGAAAATAAAAATAACTCTGATTTAGATTAAAGTAAGAAAATAAACACCAATCATAAAATTATTTTTAGATGAGTTAGAAAAAAAAAACTCCAATAAATAATAAATAACTTGTTTATAAGAAATATAGACGATATATTGTTAATACCACTAAATTTTAGAGATTAAAATAAATGCGGACTATGTGAATCGACCCGTTGTTGACCTGTGCGAACCATGAATCCATCCGTATCAACAGAATAAAATACTCCGTCCATCCAACATTTTTCCTTATGAGCTTGCAGACTTACCCGACCCTCTCCGTGGGTGTTCCCATCCTACTTAACATGATGGACCTTTCCTTCTAACAGAACAATCAAAATCACTACAAAATTATATAATTTGTACCAAACCTAACATTATCCGGTGTTTGGCAACACTATTAATGTCGTCATCATTGTTACACTTTGCAAAAGTTGATGATACAAGTTCTCCGTTGATCAGGGATCAGGATGTTCACAACCAACGACGAAACTTGACTAAAAATATTAGGAAGGACAAATTATATTTGTTATATATAATTTTTTTAAGGGTTAATTATGTTTTTAGTCCCTCAAGTATTATGCGATTTTGTTTTTAGTCCCCCAACTAACGTTTGCTCCAATTTGGTCCCTCATGTTTTGAACGATTGGAAATAGTCCTCCTTTTTGGACGCCGTTAGATTTATTTGACACCTGGCAAACGGACTGCCACGTATGGATCCTGTTTTATGCGATGTAAGTGGACTGTGTTTCTGCACGTGCTGATTAATTAAAGAGAAGCTTTACATCCAAATAAGTCGAAGAGTTATTTTGTCTGAATTAAGTGGGGGAGTTATTTTGAGTGTCGCATTTATTTTGAGTGGGAGAGTTATTTTGAGTGGGACATTTATTTTGTCTGAACGAAAGTGTTGCACAGAACAATCCAGGGCTTGAGGGAAAGGATTAAACCCTTACACAACAATCACGAGGTTGAGGTTAGGGATTAAAGCATCGAAGAGTAGAATCGGGAGTAGAATCAGGAGGTTGATGTAAGGGATTGAAGTATTGAATAGTAGAATCGCGACCTAAGGTAAGTTCGGTCCTTCATGTTTTTTTTTTGGATACTTGGTCTGGTTTGGTTTCATATTTTCGTTCGTTTATGGTTGTGTGTTGATTGGAGTAAGGTTTTTTACGATAAATCGCGACCTAAGTAAGTTCGTTCCTTGTATGGTTGTCTATTGTAGGGCTGGAAATGGGGTTTGCAGTTGCTTTTCATCACATGGGACGATTCGAAAGGAATAAGGGATTAAAATACGTTGGGGGTGAGATTCATGTAGTTAAAGGGATCGACCCCGATTTTTGGTCTTATTTTGAAGCATTGGGCATCCTCAAAGAGTTTAAATACGCGGGTGATGTTAAACTGTGGTGGAAGGGTTCAAAAGAGAAGCTATTAAACAATCTACGGACGCTGAATGATGACAAGGACGCAATGGCTTTGGCTTTCTTTGCAGAGGAGACTAAGCAAGAGGTTGATATATACGTTCAACATGTACCTAGTCAGCCTGAAGTCGTACACTTTATTTGCGATGGTGTAGCAGAGGAGGTAGTGGGTGAAGAGAATGTTATACACCAAGAGGAAGTACTGGTTGAAGAAAGTGTGGTAGGAGAAGAGGAAGAACTGGCTGCAGGTAATGTGGTAATTGAAGAGGAGGGAGTGGCGGCAGGTAATGTGGTGATTGAAGAAGAGGGAGTGGCTGCAGCTAATGTGGTAATTGAAGAGGAGGGAGTGGCTGCACCTAATGTGGTAATTGAAGAGGAGGGAATGGCTGCAGCTAATGTGGTAATTGAAGAGGAGGGAATGGCTGCAGCTAATGTGGTAATTGAAGAGGAGGGAATGGCTGCAGCTAATGTAGTTGTAGAAGAAGAACAAGTGGCTGCAGATAATGTGCTAGTACAAGAGGAAGAAGTGGCTGTAGATAATGTGGTAGTTGAAGAGGAAGGAGTGGCTGTAGAAAATGTGACTCAACAGAATGTGGTAGCAGAAGAGGAAGTGGCTGTAGATAATGTAAATTGTGAAGATGAAGATGGTTTAGGTGGAGAGAAATTAGATGACAGTGAAGAAGAGAGGGTGGCAGACGATGATGATGGGTTTGGGATGGATATTGATCCACCTGTGAGGAAGTTTGGGGCTGTTTTAGATAGGTGGAAATCATTCAAACGGAATTCAAGCAGAGTGAAGAGGAAAAGAGATGTTGGTGAAGGGGCATTTGTGACAAATGAAGATGTTGGAGTGCATGACATTAATGAGGACTACGAATCAGATGAATTAGATTCTGATGTTGACAGTGATGAGGGTGCTGCCACAGTTGGTCCCAAATTTAGTAAGTTCAGACATGAAGATATGAATAAAGACTTCAAATTTAAATTGGGAATGGAGTTTGGATCTTTGAAGGACTTTAAACAAGCTTTAATGGAGCATAGTGTTCTTAATGGAAAAGAAGTAAAGTTTGTTAAAAATGATCAGAAGCGAGTGAGGGCAATTTGCAAGAAAAAATGTGGTTTTGTAATGATGGCTAGCAGGGTTGGAGGAAGGGAAACCTACAGAGTGAAGACACTTATTGGGCGTCATAAATGTGGAAGGGTATTTGGAAATAAAAATGCAAACAAGGACTGGATTGCTCAGGTCCTTATAGACAGGTTTATGAATGTTGGTATTATGACTGTGGCTCAAATTATTGATGAGGTGAAGAAGACATATAGTGTAGGTATAACACCATGGAGGGCTGGGAAAGCAAAACAGATTGCCATGGACTGTTTGGTTGGGGATGGTCAGCGACAATATGCTCGTCTATATGACTATGTGGCTGAATTATTGAGAGTGAAAGCTGGAACTTTCAAGATTAAGATAAATCAACCCCAACCAACTCTGCCTCCTAGGTTTGGCTGTTTTTACATGTGTTTAGATGGATGTAAGCAAGGGTTTTTGGCTGGATGCAGACCCTTTATAGGTGTGGATGGTTGCCACTTGAAGACAGCGTATGGGGGTCAATTGTTGGTTGCAGTGGGTAGGGACCCGAATGATCAATATTATCCACTGGCTTTTGCAGTAGTAGAAAACGAGTGCAAGGAGACTTGGAGGTGGTTCTTGACATTGCTGTTAGAAGATATTGGGGACATTGGAAATCATAGATGGGTATTTATTTCAGATCAACAAAAGGTAAGTATCATAATGGAAACTCTGATTTAAATTAATCTGGAATGTCAAATTCATATCTAATTCTACCTCTGATTTAAATTTGTGCAGGGCCTAATGACGGTCTTTGAGGAAATCTTGAATGGAGTGGAACATCGTTTCTGTTTGAGACACTTATATAGCAATTTCAAGAAGAAATTTGGTGGTGGTGTTGTGATCAGGGACTTGATGATGGGAGCAGCAAAGGCAACATACTATGCAGCATGGGAAAAAAAATGGGTGAGTTGAGAAACATCAACCCTGATGCTTTTAATTGGTTAGTTGCCATTCCTAGGGAGTCTTGGTGTAAACATGCATTCAGCATGTATCCAAGATGTGATGTCTTGATGAATAATCTGTCAGAGTCATTTAATAGTACTATTTTACTGGCTAGGGATAAACCTATAATTACTATGATGGAATGGATTAGATCATATATAATGAGTAGGTTTGCAACCCTTAGAGAGAAAGTGAATGCATATACAGGAATTGTGATGCCTAAACCACAGAAAAGGCTAGACAGGGAAATAGAAAAAAGTGGGAATTGGCTTCCTGTATGGGCAGGGGATTCTAAGTTTGAAGTGACCCAGGGGTTCACAATGGAAAAATTTGTTGTTGATTTAAGTAACCATAGCTGTAGTTGTTATTTTTGGGATTTAGTTGGTATACCTTGTAGGCATGCTGTGGCAGCCATTAATTACAAGGTTGAAAACCCAGAGGATTATGTTCATGCTTATTACAAAAGGGATGCATACCAGGCTTCGTATGGCCCTCAAATTACCCCTATCAATGGACAACAACTTTGGCCAAAAACCAATCAACCTGAACTACTGCCACCCATTTACAAGACTCCACCTGGGAGACCAAAAAAGCTAAGAAGAAGGGAAGCTGATGAACATGTCAGCCATTCCAAACTATCAAAGAAGAATACCATCATCAAATGTAGCAAGTGCAAACAGTTAGGCCATAACATAAGAAGCTGTAGAAGGGGGATCAGAAACAGAAAGGTAAACGCAAATCTGTACTACTTACGATTTCTTTCATTCCTAAATACAACTTCTGAATCTTGAATTCATACAAAATTGCCAGGGACAGATGCAGACAACTGGTAGTGCAGCAACCAACACTGCAGGAACATCAAACCTTAGCTCCACCAGTAGAACCAGATCCACATCACGGGTTGCAGCATCCACCAACCAAGGAGAAAGACCTCGAACCACCATAAGGAGAAGAAGGATGGGAACAAGGGTTTTAGGGTCTCAAACAAGTACTGCAACTTCAGCACAACCCACGTGAATGTGAAAGAATGAAGTTTTTTTGTTGAATTTTTTTGTATGGTGGACCACTTTTCTGTAATGTAGTGCATTATAATAGTGAAAGTTGGGACCACTTTTTTGAATTATAATAGTGCATTAGAATATTGGGCATAGTGAAAGTTGCCCACTTTTTTGATTGCAGAACTATTGCATTATTGTATTAACAATTTGGGACCACTTGTCTGTTTTTGACTTAATTGACAGCTACTGATTGTTGGATTACGTTTTATTGTTTATGAATGAAAACTATTTATCAGTAAATCATGATGTAATTATTTCATTGCAGTGACTTTTGTTTCAATTCCCTGAATGTGGTATTAAGGAAATATTTCAGAATCTGAAATTGATGATGACAGTAAACGCATAATAATGACAGCTACAAGTTCCATTTTCATTGCAAATACTAAGACATAACAGTAACCAAAAGTTTGAAATTCCATTACAATTCCAATAATATCATAATCACAACTACAAAAAACTACCCACTACAGTAATCTCAAACTATAGTAATCTCAAGCATTGCAATTAACTTTGAACAACAACATGAACACCATTACAATTGTTGAGACCCACGATATCACAAATAAAAAAAACAGGAATGTCCCAATTTTTTTCTCTTGTTGCAATTTCATCTTCAACTTCTCATTTTTCTTCATCAAATCAAGCATAATTTTCTCCATTTTCAAAGAAACTTCATCTTCTTCACCTTTTTTCCCACCATCAACTCTTTTTCCACCACTGGCTTCACTCTCTTTTTCTTTCCCTTGAAAATCAGATTCCTCGTCGTCAACCCATTCAAAGTAATTACAATGTGAATTGGTCTGCGACATCCAATAAGTCACGGGATTTGAAACTTACAGCCCAATTTCGACATCTCCAAAATAATCTCCCTTTGTTTTTCACAGTAGATGCCTTTAGGAGCAACAATCTTTCCCCACACCCACAGACTTTGGAGGACATTTCTGAAGATGACGCACAACTTTGCGACATTTTCGAACCTGTATTTCGCGGCGTACATGGAAACCCTTTGCTACCACTCTTCATCACTCAAGAACGCAATAACTATGCCAAACTCTGCCTACCCAGTGACGATGTGCAGCAATTGCTCACTATCTCGAAGCCCCAATTCACAAATTTCAATTTTAGGGTTTCTAAATTTCCCAACCCCTCTTTTATTTGGATGTAAAGCTTCTCTTTAATTAATCAGCACGTGCAGAAACACAGTCCACTTACATCGCATAAAACAGGATCCATACGTGGCAGTCCGTTTGCCAGGTGTCAAATAAATCTAACGGCGTCCAAAAAGGAGGACTATTTCCAATCGTTTCAAAACATGAGGGACCAAATTGGAGCAAACGTTAGTTGGGGGACTAAAAACAAAATCGCATAATACTTGAGGGACTAAAAACATAATTAACCCTTTTTTTAAATTAAAAAAAATAATTTTTTAACATATTTTTTATTCAAAATAAACACTCATAACAATATAATCCAAACAATATAACAATAATATATATGAAAGAGTAACATAAAGTTTATCACAACAATAATATATAAAAAAAAACAAAAGTTACCTTAAGTCAAAATGTTCCTCCATTTTTTAAAACCTATAAAAAAACATTCAAAAAATTAAGACATGTTAATGACAATCAGCTTATTGCCAATTAGAATTCAATGAAAATAAATTCAATTGCATGTAACAATGAAAACATCCAAGCCAGGTCGCTTGCATGGTTTTTTACTAAAAAGATAGCACGGTAAGTAATATGTAGCATCTTTTAATGGCGAATACTCTAACCATGAAGGAAATAAGCTAAACCATGTGTACTGAAATCTTCTTGGATGATCATCTTTACCAGACAACTGATAATTTTCTAGATGCATTTGATATGGACCCCATTTTAGATAAGCCCTCGTACCTCATCAATTTGATTTGGTGGGTATTGCTAGATTTGAAAACACTTCCCCGGATCACGTTCTAAAGTATTTTTAAATTCATTATATGTAACTTTAGGAACCTTAGAGAGTTGTTTTTCGTTTTCTTCAATATTTGGATTCTCATGAAGTTTCTCAATTTTAGATCACGTAGATGCATCTTTTTCATCTTCACCACATGCATTCCTCTTGAAAAAAGAATCAATTCTTTTACTTTTTATCATAATTTTTTTAATATAAATTTGTCACTTCTCACCTATTTACAAAAAAATAAAATTATGAATACCCCAAATTAAATCTTAAAAATAAGATTCAATATTTTAAGAAAACTAATAACTACTAAATGATTAGCTTCCCTTACCTTAGAGTAGATTCCTAATCTTGCTCTTCCCTTACAGAACTTCAAAGCCTAAAATAGCTTTATCCACACAAAGAAGAGTTTGATCAACAATTAAAACATGATTTTATGATCTCTAACAGATAGAGATATGCCTAGAGCATAGAAAAGCGCCACATACAAGAGGAAAACAAATTGCTTAAAAAAAAGAAGGAAAAAAATGAACTTACTCAAAAGAAGAAATTGTTCAGTCCAAAATGTTCATTAACTCTTCAATTTTGTCATAGTGCAATCTGATTTTGAAAATAATAAAAAAGTTATGGTGAAAATTGAGATGGAAATAAAATGAGAGAAAGAGATGGAGACACAGAAGAGAGAAACCAAATAAAAAAGTATAAAAAATTATAATAGAGAAAAAAAAACGTGATTTTTAAATTTTAAAAAAATCCAAACTAAATTAATATAAATAAGGTAATATTATATAAATAAAGTTGTAATATATAAATAAAGTAATAATATATAAATATTTTTCTTTTAATATATAAAAAATAAAATAAAATAAAAAATAATTAATATAAATAAAGTAATAATATATAAATATTATTTTCTAAATAAATAGAAAAAAGTAAAAAAAAATGGTTGGGGGGAGCCGTGGCTCCCTTCTGTCATAACCATCTTCCGCCTTTGTTCATACTTGCATCTGTCAAAACGGGTAATCTGACTCGACCCGATTCGACTCACCACGGGTTAGTCAATCTAATTCGACTCACTTATTAGTGAATCAAAAAAATTTGAACCCGACCCGGCCCATCACGGGTTCACTTAATTAAAAAAAATATAATTTTTTTATTTTTTTCAGTCAAAACTAAATTATAATTCTAATTAAAATTTAAATAAACTTTAATATAATCCAAATACAAACCAAATTAAAAAAACTACAAATTATTTATGTGTTCGCTAAAAAAAATAACCTAACATGACCTTAATGCAAAATCCAACTTAACCAAAAAAAAAACTTGTGTGACCATTTATTTGCGGGTTGGTGAACTAACCCGGCTCACCACAGGTTTAATCTGGATGAGTCAGGTTCTTAATGAGCCAGATTAAAAATATATCCATATTGAAATTTCTAAAAAATTTCAACCTAATCTAACCCAAACCTGTTGTGAACTGAAACAGATTCTAACCCATTTTAACATATATATATATATATATATATATATATATATATATATATATATATATATATATATATATATATATATATATATATATATATATATATATATCGACGTGGGAAGGTAACAACAACATGGCTGCAACTAGGTATATGACTTAATATATCGACAAGGACCATAATTGTAGTGGGAATATGGACAGTGAGAATGTATATTTTAGTTCTTTCTGTTCAAAATATATGATGTTGAGATATTAAAATTATTTTTAATATATTTTAAAATATAAAAATAAGTGTTTATTATATATTTTGAAAACACGTTAAAATAACAATATAGAAAAATTTGATAGAAAATTTAAATTATTTATATTTTAGAATTCATGTCGACTAATTCCAGATGTGAAAACTATAAAATAATAAAATAAAGTTTTAATTGTGACGTATGCACTTGAAGGAAAGATAGGATTTTGACTTTTCATACGAAATGTCAGAAACATATATTCACGTGCCGATTCACTTTAGTTCAAATCCACTGGATCCATCTCAAGTTCGGTGAATACTTAATTTTTTAATTTATTCTATATGTTTCGTGTTTATCTTAACCAGATCTATTGTATTATTTTATGAGCGGTTGAGGCACTATATATATTTTGTGTCCTTTACCTTATGTATAATGTCTTAATAGTGTATGTTCGAGATCTCATAATGATTGAATACAATATCAAAATATAATGTATAGTTGTGATCAGCTTACAAATAAATTTTATAAGAATGAATTAAGCAAAACACATTTTTTAATAAACATAAATCTAGTTTTTACTTGTGTTATTTTTATTATATCTTGAATTAATTTAGATAAATTTATTATAATTTAATTTATTAACTTACTTAAAAGTAGTGATATAATTTGATAAAAAAGATGTCATTTTTTTTAATTAAATTGATACTTGAAAATTATAATTTCAAAAAAAATTCAAAACCTTGATTCAATTTATCCTATCTAATCCAATTCAATCAATAGATTAACTGGATTGAATTTAACATAAAAAATAATAAAAAATTTGAACTTAAGCAAATATATTTTAAGTTGCATAGTGACTTTGACCAAACCTATGCACTGTAACTTTTTCAGTAATTATTTTTTATTTGTGTGATGTATGGGAAGCCATAATTTGTCTGTGTTCATATTTAGAGCTCAAAGATATGCATAACATGGTAGCCATAACAGGTTTGTAATAAGGTGCAGATCACAATTCAGAGTTGAAACTGAAGATGGGGGAAGCCTCAGGTCTCTCTCATCTTGTGCTGTTTCATCAGTTAGATGTGGCTGATGCAGCAAGTGTAGCTTCTCTCGCACATTTTATCAAATCCAACTTTGGTAAACTTGATATTCTGGTAAAGTCAGACTTTGATGCTTCTATCTTTCTTTTGTTCTAAGTTAAAGTTTGTCACAGAAATCCTCCATGGTAATTTTTTGTGTTAGCATGTTTCAGTACGAAATGTTGTTCTATGCAGGTTAACAATGCGGGAATTGGTGGAGTTGTAATTGAAGACAGAGATTTAATCACCACAGTCATCGTGAATCGTGGGGTAAGAACATAAGCGTGTTCTGAAATCTAACTTATAGATATGGAAAGTTGCATATTTTATATATGATGTTTGAATCTTAACAATGTGTAAACTTTGTGCGGCATAGTGTAAAATAGATTTTTTTATATCGGTTAAAAAAGAATTTTTTATACTGGTTCTGGAATTGGTATAGGAAAAAGCTTGTTTCTGTATCATTTTTAAAACTGGTATTAAAGATGTACTAGGGAAGGGAAAATTGTGTAAGAAAAAATGACTTATTATACTGGTTATAATTCCAATCGATATAAAAAAATCTTCCTTTTATTGTGACCATAACCGGTATAAAAATTGATATTTTTTTGAACAATTCGTTTATTCTTCATACCACATACAAAATCTGTATGTAAAATCACATAGAACATCCAGACAACAAATTTCATTCAATCAAATATTTACATGAAATACAATCTAATGTTTATATGAAATATAATACAATTCAAAACCGAATGACTAAACATCTAAGATTCACATGAAAACTCATAGTATACCTAATATCATCTTCTATAAACAGTTAAAAGAAACGAAGTCCACTGTTCACGAACTTCCTTCAAGACTCCTTGATCCATTGTAGACATGTCACTGAAAATCTACACTATGAACATTTTGAGTTAACAATCTTTTAGTGATAAATACTTAAGATGTGATTTATAAATTGTACATATTACCATATCCCATGAGTCAACAATATTTGCGGATATAATTTTAGACATGTGCCTCATGATATAAAATCCACACTCATAGCTCCCTGGTTGACGTGAGCACTACAAGTTAAATTTATATAATATCATAAATTAGATAATTGCATTTCAATAATTTCAAGATTAACTACTTACAGTTGGAGCAATGAACTTCAACTTCTTTCTAGAAGCGATTTGTTGTCCCTGCAACCTGTAATGAATCTCGACCACTCTATAAAAGTTAATGTAAATTGAAATTATGCCTCGTATGGAACTTAGTAAATTAAATTATATAACACAAAAATAAGTTAATAAAAAAAACTTACACTTGTAATGTACTTTTAATTTTCAAAGTTTTAGTCTTCTTGTGTAATGAACGCAAGAGAACCACAAGAGACTTATGAGGAAGAATTACTAGCAACTGCAATGACCCCTGCAGATTCAAATACCATTATTATACAATTAAGTTTTACATAAATATAATTTAATGTATAAAGTATATACTTACTGCTGCAAATAAGGCGCTAAGTACACTTCTTTTTTCCCCACATCAAATGCTTCTAATAGGTACTTTTGAACCTCTTCACCTTTATTCCCAACGCCTTGAATGGCAATAAGGTCAATAAATCCATATATGTGATCATTCTTCCTCTCAGTGCATCTACAATGTAAATATCTTAAACATTGAAAATAAATAATATTAGAATAACATATTGATTATATACAAACTTCATAAAAGTAATAAAGGTTTACTTACAACAACCAAAGTTGTATTACTGATATACATAACATATTTGTGCCAAAGAGAACTTCAAAAATATCCTTTTGACATATAAAAAAAGGGTGTTGAAGGTCTTGTTTATGGCTTGGGGAGGCATTTCTAATTGTATAGGTTGCAAAATGATAGTCACTGCCATTGGACCAAGTCGTTCTAGAATTATCGGCTGTGGTAATGATTCATTCACATCTTCCTTTTCTTGTACTCCAATCTGTTATACATATTGCACGAGAATTGTGAAATTTCGCAACAAATTTTAGTAGAAATTGAACAATTTAGCAACTTATAATAGGAATAAAGACAACCAAAAACTGAGATAATCCTTGGCCATTTTCACTCTAGCTTCAATCACACTCCTAACTCCTGCAAAGGAACCAAATCTACCAATTTCACTCATTCAACGAAACCATAGTAATGTGTGGTTAGGGTTCAAATGTTGACCCTTTCAAATGCAGAAAGCTCATAAGAGATGGACGGTGAGGGCGACAAAGACTAGGAGACCAAGTGATTTCGACAACGACGATAACACCATGCGACAATGATGCTAGCATACGAAGAGCACGGAAACGACGCGCGACGGTGATGACGACTTCGTAGGCGACTTCGCACGGTGACAATGACTGTAGAAAGCTCATAAGAGATGGACGATGAGGGCAACAGAGACTAGGAGACCAAGTGATTTCGACAACGACGATAACACCATGCTATAGTGATGCTAGCAGACGAAGAGCACAGAAACGACGCGTGACGCTGACGACGACTTCGTAGGCGACTTCGCACAGTGACAATGATTGTTGGGAACGACGACTTCGCAAACTTGGGAAGTGGGAGCATCGACGCAATTAAAAACTGTGTTGGAGACAAAAGAATCGTGTTAGGGATTGAAGGAAAGAAATGGGAAACATACTATGTCGGTTACAAGGTCCAACAAGTGTAATATCTCTTTCAAAACTAAAAAAGATTATATATATATATATATATATATATATATATATATATATATATATATATATATGAAATTTTTACCAATTCTAGCTATAATCAGTATAAAAAGTCTGCTCCAATATTACAAAAATGTCACCACATTAATTCCTATATCGGTTGAAAGTAGAATCGGCATAGAAGATCTCACATTATTTACAAAATTGTTATCTGCCTCTTCTTTTATACATGGTAGATTTGAACAGGTATAATAATGTAGATATAAAAAGCTTATTTTGCAATAGTGTGGAGTGTTTGAACCTAAATCGATTGTGGCAATTAGAATTAATTGGATCTCACTCCAATTAAAGAATTAGAGGAGGCAAAACTAGGAGAACAAATATATAAAAGTATATAAGATGGAGGGAGCAAAATAATTTTTTTCCATATATTTGCTAATAATTTTAACAAGATCAAACGATGCATTTGTAGATTTTTGTGTGTACACGCAGGTCCATCAAAGTGTCTATGCAATAAAATCAATATTTAAGTATTACAGTATTTATTTTAAATTTTTGGAATCAAAATATTTTTGAATATTTGAAGAATAAAACTAGATTATTTTTAATTATAAATGCAAATATATCATTTCACCGTAAATAATATTTTATGAAAAATATTTGTTCACATAAAATATCTATTCATTCACATGCATTCATACTCTTCTACATTCTCTATTAAACTTCTATGTTATATGTAGGGGTGGGAACGAGACACCGTGGGGCGGAAACAGGTTTTGCTACCCATATTCATTTTCAGAGAAAAAATTCATCTATATACCCATATAAAAACTCAACTGGTATCAAATTTTTGTTTCATCTCCACATGGTAATGGTTATATACTCGTACCCGTACTTATACATACTTTCTTACTATTTCAATATCAATTAATTAATTTTTATTAAATAATAGAAAACTACGATAAAGGAAACATAATATTATTAAATATTCAATATTAGAATGAGTGTTATTTCTTTAATATCAAATATTTAGAAATAAATTATATTATAATTATATATATTTTAAATTAGAATACCAAATAAAATTTCATGAGAACCAAAGAAAAATACACCACACAGTAATGGATTTTCGATCATTAGGATTATCATTCCAATCTATATAACAATAGACACGCAAGTCTAAAGACGACATAGAAGAAAGCAAAAAAAAGTAAAATTGAGTGTCCCGAAGATATCTAAGAATACAAAGAATAACAATCCAATGAACTATTGTTGAAGCTGAAACAAGCTGACTAATAACATAAGCAATGTTTGGACGAGTCATAGTAAGATAAACCAGACTCCCAACAATAGTTCAATATAAAATAGAATGAGTCAAAGGAACATCATCTGGTAGGGAATAGATTTAAAATATTAATACGTTTCGAATCAATTTAGTCCTTATCTTTATAAATGTGTGGATTTAGTTATTTTAATTAAATTTTGATAATTTATTTTAACGGTTTAATCACATTTCTCAACTAACTTTGAAACAAAAATGTATTTGAAACGTCAAATAAATTTAACAAAATGTAGTTAAAATAACTAAATTTACATATTTTTTAAAAACTAAAATTCGTTAAAATTTTGAAGAGGTGCAAATTTCGATTTTCACCAAAAAAATATTTAAGTCTGAAGAATTTATTGGATAACCAAAATATTCTATCCATCCATAAGGAGAGACATTGTTTCGGTCATTTAATAAATCAAAGCGTAAAAACTCAATTAAAAAATATAAAAGATTTATATACTTAATAAACCAAAAAATTTGGTAAAAACTATACTAAAAGTATCAAATTTATTATAATTCAAACATATTCATCTATAACTATATGTAATAAAGATATCCTCTTTTATATCCATAATTATTTATTTTTATTTTATTATTTATAATATAATTATTTCATTAGTTTTATATATTTTCTATAAAACTATCTAAATAATTTTTTTTTCATTCATCAATCATTTTTTTCTCTATTTATTCTTAATAAATATAAATTTATTTTATATATTAATTTAATAATATTATAATATTACTGTCTACTCACATGATATCTTGTATATTTAAAAAATTATATACCGTCTTATCTTTAAGGTAGTAATTTAACGAGGATTGGAATGGAGTTTCTTACTGCGGACTGTCGACCTATATTGAAAAATTAAAAACACATTTCACATGAGAAAAGGTTAGACAAATAACTTATTTAATAAAGAACACATTGTTTGACTGAGAAGGTGAGCATTTAGTATAAATAAGCATTTTGATATGATTACTTATTTATTCTATCTAATTCATGCATCATGAATGATTGAAAACGTCAAGAAAAAGAGGACATACCGACATACTTTGAAAATTGAGTTCAACCACTCCAAACCCTAATCATCATAACATTCTGCTCTCTAATTTCAAATTTGGTATGCCAAATCAAGCACGTTGCACTAAGAAATACTATAAAAACTGGCAATCATTTTATTAGAGTAGAAAGTCAGTAATCAAAATTTGGTAGTTTTTCTCAATCTTTTGCTGCATTTCTTTTCTGTTTAGTGCCATCACTTTTCTCTATCTCAAAAAGAAAACTTTAATCATAGACTATCTCTTTCTATTTCTTTGTTTTTATTTTTAAGTAAAATTGGTATTAATTGTTCTTAGATCTATTTTGTGTGTTCATTACTTATTCATTCATTTATAATAATAAAAAATAGATAAACATACAACTCTGCCGAAAAAGACCATGTCCTCTGTTCTGAATTTGGAATTTCTCTTTTTCACAACCTTTTGTTCTGTATTTTCATCTTTACATAAAAAGAGAATCGTTAATACAAGGATACACAAATTACAAGGAATTGCAGCATTTGTCTTTTTCATATTTAACAAGAGTTGCAGACATACCTCATGGGGCATTATTACTGCTAAAATTTTCTTACTATAAAAGAATATGACATTAACAGGCACAACAGGTTTGCAAGAACTGAGTTGAAAGTTGAAACTGAAGATGGGAGAGGCAACAGAAAGGTAGAACATTGGCATTATTTAGTTTTCTTATTCACCTTTCGATTTTCAATTTTGTTGTTGAACTCAAATCTTACATTTTTGTGTATTCCTTTTAAACTCTGTTGGGTTGAGTTTATCAGGTATGCAGTTGTGACAGGTGCAAACAAAGGAATTGGATTAGAGATAGTTAAGCAGTTAGCTTCAAAAGGAATAAAGGTGGTGCTCACTGCAAGGAATGAAGAGAGGGGTCTTCAAGCATTGCAAACACTCAAAGCCTCAGGTCTTTCTCATCTTGTGCTGTTTCATCAGTTAGATGTTGCTGATGCTGCTAGTGTAGCTTCTCTCGCACATTTTATCAAATCCAAATTTGGTAAACTTGATATTCTGGTAAAGTCAGACTCTGATGCTTCTCTCTTTCTTTTGTTCTAAGTTAAAGTTTGTCACAGAAATCCTCCATGCTTAAGCTTCTGTTAAAAGTGAAAGATTGTTGCTTTGGTGTGCTCATCCTGCTGGCTACCGTGTGGAGTAATCATGGATTGAATTTTTAATGATTTAATCCGTATCTATTTTGGAACAAAAAAAATTGGATTAGATTTTCGATTCAAATCCAATTTTTGGGAAAAAGTAGAATGAATTTTTTTAAAATCCAGATCCAAATATTTGGATCAAGTTTAAATCCAGATCCAAATACTTGGATCAAGTTCAAAATCCAGAATTCATTTTTCATAAAATAAATTAAAATTGAATTTTCTAAAACTTTTGTCCATAAAACCGACACCATAGAATTTGACAGATTTATTTTCGGGGCCAACGAGGCCAAATTTCAGCATGGAACGGATTCGACTGACGTTCGATCGGGGCCGACCGAATTTTTGTCGAGCCCGACTTGGTCAAATTCGGCCAAATTTTGGCTGTGGTCGACTCGACCGAATTTGAACGAATTTCAATCGGGGACAACATGACCAAATTTGGGTCAAGGCCGACTTGGCAAAATTTCAGTAGAGATCGACTTGACTGGATTATGCTGAATTTCGGCCAAGGCCGATTTTTCCTAATACGACCAAATTTTGGCCAGAGCCTACTTGGCCAAATATGGCCACATTTGGGTCAGGGCTTGATCAGTCAAATTTCGATCAGGGTTGAATCCACTAAATTCGTTAGTCGGGACCAACTTGGTTGAATATGGCCAATTTTCGATCACGTCAGAATCAGCTAAATACAGCCAACTTTTGTTTGGGACTTACTCGACAGAATACACTAAATTTGGGCTAGGGCCGACTCGATCAAATTTTGGTCATGGCCAACTCAACTGAATTCGGCCAAATTTAGGTCGAGACCAACTCAGCCAAATTTAGGTCGAGACCAACTCAGCCAAATTTCGGTCGAGGCCAACACGACCGAATTCTGACCGGAGCTGACTCGACTGAATTCAGACGAATTTTGGTCGTGGACGACCCGGTTGAATACGACCAAATGTTGATCGTGACCGGCTCATTTGAATACGGCCAAATTTCATCCTAGGCCGTCTTAGTCGAATACGGCCAAATTTGGGCCAAGGCCGACTCGACCGAATACGGTCAAATTTTTTCTGGTTCGAGTCAGCCCAATGTAGTCAAATTTGGGTCGAGATCAACTCGACCGAATACTTCCAAATTTTGTCCATGACCGGCTGGGACAAATTTCGATCGGGACTGACTTGACTAAATTCGGTCGAATTCGGCAAAATTTCGTATAAGGTCACGCCAACTCAGTCAAATACGACTAAATTTGGGCTAGTCCGTCTCGATCTTTAGCCTAACCTAACCAAAAATATAAATTGAAAATTTGGATTGAATATTTTGAATTATCCATTTCGAAAATCTAGATTTAGAGAATGGATATCCAATCCATAAAATATATAAAATGTAGATCATATTGAAATCAAAATCCAATAAAATAGATTTTAAATGGATTGGATTTTTAATAAAATGGATATTAAATGGATTGGATAAGAGAAAAAATGGATTGGATCATGAAAATTGGATTTTTTGTTCACCCTTACCATTAGTTATTCAATTTTAGAATGTTAATTATGTGAGTATGAATAAATGATTCTTGTTATTAGCTAAGTTGTTAGACTTTTTTATTAGAGATTCTACCTTGACTAGAAATAAGAAAAATTTACAAAAATACAAATCTTATATTACAAGTTGAAGTTGATATTCTAAGATTGAGTTATTAAGATGGAGTTATTTTATTATGTTTACTTCTTATTACGGTATTAAAGATATCTAAAGTACATCTTAAAAAAATTTGATGTTTCTTCTCTCTATCTTATCATTCATCATATCAAACAACCCATCAATAATAAAGATAATGTCGGAGATCCAAATAAATAAATATATATATATATATATATATATATATATATATATATATATCAACTTATAGTCTTGTTGAATTATTAAAGTCCATTTGTTTAAGAGTTTTGAATGTTTCTTTTTATCTTAGTTATTTATCTTAGTTATCATTCCTCTTTCTAAATATCCATGATGATCTCATCCACCCACTATAGTTTTACGATACTGGAACCAACCACATGGGGATAAAAAGAGATTGAGCATTTTATATATCTCCTTTATTTTACTTTTCTTCATTTGGTAAAGGGATGATTATGCTCCTTCTATTTTTGTAATATTTGGTATTAAGTGAGCTTCCGTTGCCATTGAATCCATTTGACAGATTCCTTTTACATCTACTCATAGTTAGGATAATCTTTTTTTAATGGTTTGAAGGGAATCGGTTTTTCACATCCAGTAAATTTTGTGTTAGCATGTTTCAGTATGAAATGTTGTTCCATGCAGGTTAACAATGCAGGAATTAGCGGAATTGTAATCGAAGACAGTGATTTAATAAGTACACTAATCCTGAATCGTGGGGTAAGACTCTAATCGTGTTGTGAAATCTAATTAATGGATATGGAAAGTTGTCTAAAAGGGACCTAAAGTTTGCAACTTTTCATGACCATTTGAAATTCTACATCCCATCCCATGTCAACTATTGAAATGGTAAAAGAAGAGTTTATAAAGGCTTGCGAAATTCTCATATCATATCATGAACTTGCATTTGTTGTTAAGCCCAACACAAAGTTAAGGAATTATATATGGTTTTTGGAAGTGGTTCTTATTTTGCAAGGTTAATTAATGATTAGGCTATTTTGCTAGTTATTTCCAGAAGGCTCAATAAATCTTTTGAATGTAGGAAGGACTAATAGTGATTAAGTTGCCATTATTTTTAGGTGGTACCAGATGAGGAAGGAACAAAGACATTGACTCAAACATATGAGTTAGGTGAAGAATGCCTGCAAATAAATTACTATGGCACTAAAATAACTGTAGAATCACTCATGCCCCTCCTCCAATTATCCGATTCACCAACAATTGTGAATGTATCGTCCTTTCTTGGGCAGTTAGAGGTAGGCACCAACTTCTTGTGCCAATAAATTCTTTTCTTATTTTTCTGGATAAACAGCAATTGATTGTGCCAATAACTTCATCTCTTCTGAATACTTAATGAATAGCCAATCCATATGTTATGCAATGTAACCTTGAGTTTATTCAAAACTTTCCTATAACAGATATTAGTTTATTATTGCATCTCGTTTTAATTTTCTTAAGGTCTTGTTGTTTAATCATGTCAAATTCAGAGTTTCCCTAAGGAATCATGGGCAAGAGGAGTGTTGAGTGATGCTGATAACCTGACTGAAGAGAAAATAGATGAAATAGTGAAGAAGTTCCTGAGTGATTTCAAAGAAGGTTCATTAGAGAGTAAAGGGTGGCCAAGGTATCTAGGAGCCTATATTGTGTCGAAAGCTGCTATGAATGGGTACACAAGAATCCTTGCAAAGAAAAACCCATCATTGTGCATAAACAGTGTTTGTCCTGGTTATGTGAAGACAGATATAACATCAAACACTGGTTTTCTAACAGTGGAAGAAGGTGCTGCTAGTCCTGTCAGGCTTGCACTGCTTCCCAATGGTTCTCCATCTGGTCTCTTCTATTTCAGAACTGATGTGGCTTCCTTTTGATTTCCAATGATGCAGTTTTCTGGTTTGAGGACAAAACCAGTGCTTTTACTTCTCAATTGTTGAACCTGTTTCAAGCATATTATATGATGTTGTATTTGGATAATGTCATTGTCATGTTGTCAATTACTATTCTACAGTGAACCTATTTTAGAGCACATTATATCATGTGTTGTTTTAAACTTGTGTTGTTTGTATCTCAACAAAGTCTGAACTGTGTATGAAATAAAATTAATATTTAAGTATTACAGGCATTTATTTTAAATTTGAGACATCCATATTTGTTTATCTATCCAAATTCATACAGTGAAGTGTTTGAACCATTCACTTGAGCGTAGCAAATAGATTTGAACATCATAATTCATAATAAGCTTATTAATTTCTTTAAAGAAAAAGTAGGGAGTTGCTTGAAGATTTCATCTTCTAATCAATAATGTTACATCCACATATGACTTTCTTCTTCCACCAACTCCAATTAATTCTCGATTACTTTTAATATCTTTTATTTTATTTTTGAGTTCAAATTATCATAAGTTGAAATAATCTTATACATGGACGTAACAAACAAAATAGTTTATTGGATATCATAGATAAAAGGGTTAATTATATTTTTTGTCCCCCAACTATCGGTATTTGTTTGTTTTAGTCAGATGTCAATTCATGCTAACAGAATTTAAAATCGGAGACCAATTCCATACATTATAAAAGGTCAGGGACTGAAATGGATCAACCTTTAGATGAGAACTAAAACCAAAAAACACAGATAGTTGGGGGACGAAAAACATAATTAACCCTAGATAAAATATATGAATTTTTTTCTTTTTGAACAAATGATATTTTGATATCTAATTTTTTTTAAACATTTATTTGACATTATCCTTCAAACTTCTCTTTCTTTCTTGGTTAAAATACTAATTTAGTCTTTATTTTCATTCTGTTTTGTGAATTTAATCCTTTTCATTTTTGTTCAATAAGCTTCTCATTTTTGTCAACTTTGTTCAATTTAGTCTTTTTTTTGTTAACACTGTCTAAATAACTAATGACAATCCGTGTATGTCACATATCCAGTTTATGTTTTTTTTTTTTTTCTTAATTTAAAAATAAAATATTCATGTGTTAAGGTATCATCATGTCACATGGTAGTAGTAGTGCCACGACTGCCACATGTCAGATTCAATGACATGAGTTAGTGTTAGTATCTTATATTCAATTTAGTCCTTATATTCATTATTTTTATTCAATTCGGTCCCATATTTTTTAATTGAGCAATTTTTTCCCTTCCCAAGTTTATAACAAATTTAATTTTTATATAAATGCTAAACTAATTTTTAAGTTAGACTATTTAATTGATTTTTAACCTAAGAATCACATAAAGTATTAAATAGTTTATGTGATTTTTAAACTCTTGAAATTTTAAACCAAGTGTTAGTTTTCACTTTCAAAATTTTCATTCTAATTTTAAACCAACCCTAGCCCTAAATTAGAAATATTTTAATACAAATTGTATAATATTTATATAAAAATTAAATTTGATCTTAATTTGAATAATATTGTTCAACTTTTAAAAAAAAAATTGAGAATGAATTGAAAAAAAATAACAAATATAAAGAATAAATTAAATTTGGAAGCTCACGGGGCGCCCAACGCTACCTCCTAGAGGTCTCTAACTTGGGATTTTCGAACTAGTATATAACGATATTGGTGGTGTGTGCAGCGCTGCATCAGCACATTCATACCCATTTGGATTTTTCTACCTTAGGATGCTCAAATTGATTTGTCTAAATACTTCCACACTTTTTATATTAAAATATGAATTTCTAATTCAAGTCATACCATTTAGACAAAACCCTTTGAGTTTCACAACATAGAGAAATCATGGTACACAAAATTTATAAAAATCTCAACCAATTAAAACAATTTATCATTCATTGCATCCATATATTGATCAGTCCCAAATTAAAAACAATTCTGAGACCTAATAAGCTTAACAATACAATTTGTAAAGAACCACATAATTCACATCACAGAACAAGACAATTTTACACAAAATACTAGCTTGCCTTATCTTGATTTTGGACTCCTATAGTTTAGCCTTCTATTAGTAAAATATTCAAATGAGTTTTTAATAAACCTTCTGCATCTTAACATCCTAATTTCTATGTCTTCACAATAAGTAAATGTAATTATCACATTACCAAAAAAGTTTTATAAAATTATATTAAACTTAAATTTCACTATCTTAAAATATACTTGAACTTATTATAGGTCAAATATATTATTGTAAATTTCTTTATGTCTAAGTTAGAAATATATAATTTTATTTAAGGTAGAAATATATATAAATTTAGACTTTTTTATAATTTTTATACAAAATTGAAAGTTATTAATTAAAAGCAGTGGTTTAAATGCGAAATTTGTTTTGGACACCATTCTGACTAGTATATGTTAATGGTAGGGTAGGCTATACCTTTCAGAAGTAAAAGCAGAAAAGTTGGTTTGATTTTGTGGTATAAAAGAAAAGAAGGCACAGAGAATATATTGAAAGAAAAGAGAAGAGAAAAGGGTGAAGAAAAGGTTCTAAGATTGGAAGAAGGTAGGTTTTTCTCTTCTTCTTCTTCTTCCACATGCATCATATTCTTCCAACTTCTCTGTTAAACTTCTGTTATATCTATGGCTCAGTTTTTTTAGTTTCAAGATAAGATGACTTTCAAGAATGGTTATGTGAGGACCACTGTTTTCTCCATTTTTGTAAGATATCTGTTTCTTTTTTGTGAGAGATATTGAGCAACAAATTGTTTTGTTTCATGATTTGTACGACTTCCCTCTTTGCCTTTCACACATAATCTACTTTTTTTTTTCAATGCATTTTGCTTCAACATTTTTTGGAAATGTAATCGAAAGGTATGGAAATTGATGTATAAATTTTATGTTGAATCAAAATTTTAAATCATTACATTCATTCATCAAAAGCACGACTCTTCTATTTTTAGAGTAACGATTATCCTGAATTGGTTATCAATTTGTACTTTGTCAAAAAAAAAAATTATATATATATATATATATATATATATATATATATATATATATATATATATATACTTTTTTTGTGTTGTTTTCTAATTAAAACTAAAATTTTATATATACAATTCATATAATAAAAGTTTTGCCTTTAGTGCAAATGTAAAATTTCTATTTTGATTGAATTAAAACGAAATGCTTATATAGATTTTATAATTTGAATTATGAATAACATATTTCTTCGTTTACTTTGAGGTGCATGCGTGGAATTCAAAAACATGTCAAGAATATAATATTTATAAGATTTAATTTAATTAATTTTTTTTCATAAACATAAATATTTTTAATTGAGTTTATTAAAAAATATTAAGGGGATGAGTAGTCAAAATTTTATATTTTTTAATTAAATTTTTTTATAGGGTGTTGTGACTATTATTTGGCTCATCATCTTGCCTATTTCTACTCAAATATGTTAATACAGTATGATATTTGTATTTAATATAAGATGACAAAATCTTTTTATCATTTTCAATAAAAACTTTTTGATGATCAGAATGATTCCATCATACCATAATGATAGGAATCCTTATGAGTGATGACATAGAAGTCCCTATGAAGTATAAGAGTTTCCATATTCAACATATTTTTAATAAGAATAATAAAAGTTATTTATTACTTCGCAAAATCATTTTTTGTAATAGTGACAAAATATGACATTTCTTAATATATATAAAAACAAACAAACAAGATGGTGAGAATAAGATAACCACCACATCATTCAATTAACAAAATAAATCAAATAGTAAAAAGTCAATTAAAAAATATAAAATTTTTAAATATTTAATAAACCAAAAAATCCAGCAAAAACTCTACTAAATATATCCAAATTTTAATATGATTTTATTTATTTATCATATCTAAAGTCCTCTAGCTAACGATATACTCATCTTCAGAGTCATTTTTGTCCAATATTACCTCTTAACTTTGGAAATTGAGTTCAACCAGGCCAAACCCTAATTATCATAAGATTCTGCTCCCTTAATTTGAAAATAAACATATAACCCTGCTGACGAAGACCATGTCCTCTGTTCTGAATTTGGAATTTTTCTTTTTCACAACCTTCTGTTCTGTTGTACTTTTATCTTTACACAAAAAGAGAATCATTAATACAAGATACACAAATTACAAGGAAATTCAGCATTAGTCTTTTAGTTGCAGACATAGCTGATGGGGCATTATTACTGTTAAAATTTTCTCATTACAAGAGAATAAGACATTAACAGGCTCAACAGGTTACAAGAACTGACTTGAAAGTTGGATTGAAACTGAAGATGGGAGAGGCAACAGAAAGGTAGAACATCGGCATTTTTTAGTTTTTCTATTCAACTTTCAACTATCAATTTTGTTGTTGAACTCAAATCTTACATTTTTGTGAATTCCTTTTGACCTTGGTGGGTTTGAGTTTATCAGGTATGCAGTTGTGACAGGAGCAAACAAAGGAATTGGATTAGAGATAGTTAAGCAATTAGCCTCAGCAGGGATCAAGGTGGTGCTTACAGCAAGAAATGAAGAGAGGGGTCTGCATGCAATGGAAAAAATAAAAGCCTCAGCTCTGTCTCACCTTGTGATGTTTCATCAGCTGGATGTGGCTGATGCAACCAGTGTAGCTTCTCTCGCAGATTTTATCAAATCAAAGTTTGCAAAACTTGATATTCTGGTAAAATTCATCTTTGATTCTTCTCTCCCCTATTGATTTGGTTGTGAATGAAAGTCTGTCACAGCAATCTTGTAAGTGCAGACACACTTAGTTTTCTTTTTGTATGATGCTGAACATCAATTTTTACATTTTTTTCTCAGTTCCCTTTGCTTGCATGTCGGTGTAATCATGTTGCTACGTCTGTTATTCATTGTTAGAATGTTACTTCTGATTCTGCATGTTAAGAATGTGCGAGATGTTTTTTTATTTTGCTCTTTATTTGGTGTAAACTGTCTTCATTATGTATCAGGTTATGCTCTTTTTCATCTCCAAATTGTGTATTAAGTAAGATTCAGTTTCGTGTTACCAACTTGAAGGATTTCTTTCATATCTAGTCATCGAGTACTGATAAATTTTCTTGATTGCTTCAAAGGGAATCTCATAACCTGTGATTTTAGATGTTTGCATATTTCGTTAAGGAAAATTGTACAATGCAGGTTAACAATGCAGGGATTGGTGGAGCAATAACCAAAGACGTTGATTTATTGCCTTCAGTTCTCCTCAACCCTGGGGTGAGTATCTAGGCCTTTTACAGATGCTAGTTAATGGATGTTGAAAGCTGCACACTTGCCCAGAAAGACTTTATATACTGTTCAAGATCTCTGAACTACATTATTATTTTTTTCATAAACAGCTTATTCTTAACTTGATAACACAGTGAAAACTTTTATCAATTCTGGTTGGAGCTTAGGCATTTCAACAATGTTAGGCTTATCTTGATAGTATTCAGAATGTTGGAGTTTTCCCTTTTTGCAATGTTAAAGTGATAGAACATGAGAATGTAGGTGTTAGAAAGGTTGTGATTGTTTTATTTTGATGAGAGGACATTATTAGAGGTTTGAAAGACTCTGTTGATAGAGTGTTGTCAATATTCTGTAGGCTGTATCAGAAGAAGATGGAGCAAAGGCAATGACTCAAACATATGAGTTAGCAGAAGAATGCTTGCAAATAAATTACTATGGCACTAAAATAACTGTAGAATCACTCATGCCCCTCCTCCAATTATCTCATTCACCAACAATTGTGAATGTGTCCTCCTCTAAGGGGAAATTACAGGTAGGCAATAACTTCTTGTGTCTATAAATTCTTATTGGTTTTGCATGAAATCTGACTGGAAAGAGTACATACTAAACAAAAACATTATACAAACTTTCTTAAGGTCTTTTTGTTTAATCATGTAAAATTCAGAACTTCCCTAAGGAATCATGGGCAAGAGGAGTGTTGAGTGATGCTGATAACCTCACAGAAGAGAAAATAGATGAAATAGTGAAGAAGTTTCTAAGTGATTTCAAAGAAGGTTCATTAGAGAGTAAAGGGTGGCCTAGGTATATGGGTGCCTATATTGTGTCAAAAGCTGCTATGAATGGATACACAAGAATCCTTGCAAAGAAAAACCCATCATTCTGCATAAACAGTGTTTGCCCTGGTTATGTGAAGACAGATATAACATCAAACACTGGTTTTCTAACAGTGGAAGAAGGTGCTGCTAGTCCTGTCAAGCTTGCACTGCTTCCCAATGGCTCTCCATCTGGTCTCTTCTATTACAGAGCTGATGTGGCTTCCTTTTGATTTCCAGTGATGTAATTTTCTGGTTTGAGGACAAAACCAGTGCTTTTGCTTCTCAATTGTTGAACCTGTTTCAATCACATTATATGATGTTGTATTAAACTTGTGTTGTTTGTATCTTGACAAAGTCTAAACTGTGTATGCAATAAAATTAACATTTAAGTACTACAGGCATTTATTTTAAATTTGAGACATCCGTATTTGTTTATCTTTTCCAAATTCATACAGTGAAGTGTTTGAACCATTCACTTTAGCTTACTAAATAGATTGGAACATCATAATTCATAATTAACTTGTTAATTTCTTTTAAGAAAAAGTGAGGAGTAGTGTCAAGATTCATCGTCTAATCAATAAGGTCACATCTAGGGATGTCAAAAAATTCCGTACCCGCGGGTATCCGCGGATAAAACCCGCAACGGGTAGGAAATGGATATTAAAAATGGATACCCGCTACCCGCGGGTATGGGTATTTTTGATACCCGCATGTTAACGGGGCGGGTACGGGTATCATAGTATCCGTACCCGTGAATACCCGTATCCGCTAAACTTTACCTTATATATATATATATATATATATATATATATATATATATATATATATATATATATATATATTAGTAAACAACATTATGAGTCTTCATCCAATAATGGTGGTCAGATTCTTACCCCACAAATGAGTAAATTACTTCCATATATTGTGGAGGTATTGATATGTCTCTAAGACTGGTTATGGACCAACATGGAAGGTAATGAAATTAACACTTTTACTTAGATATTTTAATTAAGTGATTATTAGAAATTTTTACTGAACTTCTTATGTTTTAAGGCTTTTCTAGATTAAAATTGGACAACATGAAACTTTATACAATGTTGCAAGAGGTGGACATTGATGAAGTTAGTAATTTCTTTAATATTTTATTCAAAAATAAACTACAATATAAATTGGTAGTGATATTTTATTTGTTTGTTTTTCAAGAATCAATCGGAGAAAGGAGACTTGTTGATCTAAGCACTAATTATGGTTAAATATTTATTTTTTTAAATATTTTTGTAAATACCCGTGGATACCCGTGGATACCCGCGGATATGAAAAAAATAGACGGGTACCCGCATAACGGATACCCGACGGATATGGGTACGGGTACGGGGCAAATATTTTTCCAGCGGGTAGGGTACGAAGGAACTACTACCCGTACCCTACCCGCCCCGTTGACATCCCTAGTCACATCCACATATGGCTTTTTTTTCTTTTCTACCACCAACTCATTGTTGATTACTTTTAATATGTTTTATTTTAGTAGGGTTAAAGAATTTAACCATATCCGAAACTTGATACATCTTGATCCTTGGTCAAAATTGAAGCGAAAATATATCAAATTATGTAAACAATTCTGTGTAAGGTGTCCATGTATGTCCCACGAATTAGTACAGTAGGACACTGGGTTGAGATGTATTTGGCCAACTGCACAGCGGAGAGAACGTTGTTCAAATTAAGGCGCGTTTATCAAAGGAGGGTAGGGAGAGAAGAGGATGGACCCAACTTGGTGTGGATGGCCGCGTACATCTCAGCCCAGTGTCTGTGTACCTCTCAGCCACTGTGGACAGTGTGCACCCCCTGGTCCAATGAGGTTGCTGGCACATCTCGGCCTAAAGGGCGGGTACATCCTGGACTGGCGATACAAAGGTGAGAAAGGCTCAAGAACTCAAAGGCCCAACATCAATTGGAATTTAGAAATGTTATCTTGCATTAAGGTCCGAGGCAGTTACAATATTCATTAGATTTCTTAATGCTTAATGAAAGGAGGAAAATTGCCCTGTAGGTTATAAAGTCGGGAGTGATGCCAAGTAATATAAGAGACGATTCAATGACTAAAAAGGTATCTAATCTTGAACTCATATAATGCATATAGAAAATCAGACTATTACTTGAGGGTAGGAGTATTTGTTGGTACTCCACTCCCGGAGGTGGATCAGAATTAGGAGAGTTAGGAGGAAAGAGAAAGAAGACTGAAGGCTTTTGAGATCGTTTGGTTCCATCCATATAAGAACAAATTCAAATGGTAATTTAAAATGCGTTTAACACATTAATTTGGTTAAAAACACTACATCCATTTATTTTTTAAATTTAAAAACCAAAATATTTTAAAGTTTTGGACAACAAATCTTAATTTTGTGTCAAAGTTTAGAATCTAAAATCATACTTAAACTCTTTATTTTATTTTCAAGTTTAAATTAAAATTGTAATATTTTAAATAAATTATCATGAGCTAAAATAACCTTATATAGGGATAAACAATAATAATAATAATAATAATAATAATAATAATAATAATAATAATAGTTAACCGGTTAACTTACCATTGTTAAAACAAATAATTTTTTTTAATAAACAATAATATTTTGACACCAAAATATTTTTATACTGTGTAACCTACAATATTTTTTAACTACATAATTTAAAATATTCTGTGTAACCTATAATTATATTCTTGATTACTTAATGAAAAATTATACTGAATTATATGTCGAATTACATTATATATATGAAAATAATTTTGAATTATCTGTTCCATAATATAGATTGGTTCCAGATTACTTAATCTACGAAACACAATTAAAATAATAATTATAAACTTATAAATATAACAATTTTAGAGTGTATTTTTGGATAAACTATTTTATAATCTAAAATACACAATCCATTCTTTGCATATTTTGAAAGAAATATTTTTTTATTTAAATTATATGCATGAGTATTTTAATTAATAGATTATATCTATTATGAATTGAGAAAATAAAATATGGAAGTGAAGAATGAAAATACCTTTTAATCCCATTTTTTTCCTCCACGACAGTTTTCATATCATTTTTTTATTGTTTTTGTTTCTAAGATTTTATAATTTAAAAGTTATTTTTAAAAATAAAAAATACGTTCAAATTGCATTATCTATTTTTTTTTAAATTAGATTGTATAATTCTGAAATTAAAAACTTTTAAATTATATAAATTAATTTTTTTAATACTTTTCAATTTTTGAAAGTTTTGAGTAAAAATGATTTTTTCTTTATATAAGGGTGCAGGGCAGGATTTATGGAGGTACAGGTATCTTCATTTTTCAATGGAAGAATGTGATCCTCAAAGCTGGTTTCTACAATAAAATTAGAATAGTCAAATAAACTTCTTGAATTTCTTCCAATTTTATTATTGAATGAACTTTCAAAAATAAATTTTATACATTTCAAAAATTTTATTCCAAAACAAAAATAAGGTAACTGAATTTCTTTTATTTGGTACAGGAACAAATATACAAATTAGAAATGGAGCATTTGGGCCAAAAACCTTTTTTGTGCATTTTTTTTTTTTACTTTAACAATTGCGCCATCATAGATTCATAGCCCATTATAGGAAAAAAAAAAAAACATTGTGCCTAATACAAGAATGATAAACTAAAGTTCAGATTTAAGTACCTAAATATGTTTTCTCTGTTTATAAGCCCTTAAAAAATTGTCAAAATTATTGTGTTTCTAGTCCTTTAAAAAATAGTAAACAGAAATTAGTGTAAAAAATTTATGTTGGTTTGTGCTTTTCTGATTCCCCATTAGTATGTTATTGTTATTATTGGTTATATAAAAAATTGAAAAACATGTCAAAAACTACAAATAATGATGAATGAACATACTGGAAACAATACATAAGAGCAAAATAAATTGATTAAACTAAACTATACACTGGGAATGTATTTAATTAAAACCAAGATGAAATGCAAAATTGTTATATGAGTAAATAAAGCTGAACTAGTTTATTTATTTTTATCAAATTGTTTAAAACTAAATTATCCTATAAAATACATTAACTAGCCTGACTTATTTTACTTATGCATCTGCATCACATATATAGAAATCTGCTTTTCAAAGTTAAATATATTTTTAATTTTGAAATTAATTTATTTTTTAAATTTTAATCTAATTTAATTCTCAAACTTTAAAATTATATAAATTTAATTATTTAAACTAAATTTTATTAAGTTTATTTATTAAATTTCATTATGAAATGTATTTCAAACATAAAAAAACTTAACAAAAGTTGATTAAATAATTAAATCTACACATTTTAAATGATGGTATACGAAAATGATCCAAAATTTTAAAGATAATATTTTACTAAAATTTAATTTAAGAATTAAAAGTATATTTAACTTTTTCTTTAATTAATTTTTGTAACTATTGCTTAAAACATGTCATAAATTTGATTTCATTTACATATTTAGAACCGTTTTTATCTAATTATTTTTTATGGTAATGAGATAAATAATGAGTTGATGATAATTTATTTCTTTTTTATTCTAAAAAACAACACTCTAATTGCACTTTTCCCTTGTTAGCTTTTTCTTTTTATTTAAACAAGCATGATAGTGCACTAGACTATTAAAAAAAAACATTTTAGTTTCTCTTTTTAGGCATGGTTCAATTTAATATTTATATAAAATAGATCAATGTTTTGTGTGGATTAAAGTAGTACAGTTCAAAAATTCAGAACAAGTTAGTTTATTTTGTTCATCTTAAAGACACTTATAATTACATATATTGGTTTTATTTATTTTTATTTGTTTCTTAAAGTTAGTTAAAAAGGATATGACATGACACTTTATTTTTGTTTATTTTGAAAATTTTGTTTACAAGAAAAATGAGCTATTTGTTTAATTACTTTTAACTTATAATATACGGATACGTATATCACTCATATATTTATTTTTAAAAATAATAAAATACAATTATATATATATATATATATATATATATATATTAAAAAAGTGTATACTAATTATTAACAATATAACAAATATATAATTATTTTTTATGAATTTAAATTTAAATTATATATATTAAAATTATTAACATAAAATATTATAAATTATTATTATCATAAAAATATTATTATTTTATAAATTAAATAATTTATTGATTAATACTAATAAAGTTAAATATAATTAAGTATTAATATTTTATAAATTAAATATTTCATCAACAAATATCGATATCAATAAAAATTATATGTAATTATATATAACTTAATTTGAAATATCAATACATCACTAATTAAGTTAATGGAAAAATGTGAAAAATCCTGATTTCTTTTATTGACTAAATTATTTCCCGGAAGTTACCATGAGTTTTGTAATCAAAGATAAAATTATGTTCAAATTATAAATGGCTTAACCCGTAATTTTGATTTTTAATCAGCCCTACGTATTTATTATTTATTATTTTTTAATAAATATGTTATATTGTTAAAAGTTTAGATCTAAGTACTGTGATATATTTGATTTAATTTTTCTTGTGTATTTTGATTGTTAAAACTTTATAAGATAATTTGTTTTTAGTTTTTATTAAAAAATTATTTAATTAATTTCATTGTACTTATTACGTAAAAATAAGAATCATTAATTCAATTATGTTTAATCATAAAATTTTAATTCATTAAATTCATTCATCAAAAGCTATACTCTTCTATTTTTAGGATATTCTCTTGAATTACTTATCAATTTGTACTTTTTCAATCAAATATTAAGACAAAAATTGTGTGTACAAATATATATATGTTTATTCATAAAAAGCTATACTCTTCTATTATTAGGATATTCTCTTGAATTGGTTATCATTTTGTATTTTATCAATCAAATACTAAAACAAAAATTGTGTGTGCAAAAAAGTAAAATAAAATTATATATATATATATATATATATATATATATATATATATATATATATATATATACTTTTGTGTTGTTTACTAATCAAAACTAAAATTTTATCTTGATAATTCATATACTAAAAGTTTGCATTTAGTGCAAATGTAAAATTTCTATTTTGATTGAATTAAAACCAAATGCTTTTAGTATAAATAAAAGCTGAAATGATGAGCATTTAGTATAAATAAGCATTTTGATATGATTTTATTTATTTATTCTATCTAATTCATGAATCATGAATGAGTGAAAAAGTAAAAAAAGAAAAAAAGAAAAAAAAGAGAGGTTGCACTAAGAAATACTATAAAAACTGGTATTAATCTTTTTCTGCAGGTTTAAAGTCAGGTTTCAAAATTTGGAAGTCAGGTTTCAAAATTTGGAAGTTTTCCTAATCTTTTTCTGCATTTCTTTTCTCAAAAGAACTGTTCAAACAAATAATCATAAAATGTTTTATTTTTATTTTTAACTAAGATTGGTATTAATTGTTCTTAGATCTATTTTGTGTGTTCATTACTCAATAATTCATTTATAACAATAAAATAAAATAAACGTATAGCTCTGCTGAAGAAGACCATGCTCCCCTGTTCTGAATTTGGAAATTTTCTTTTTCACTTCTGTATTTCTATCTTTACGCAAAAAGAGAATCATTAATACAACATACACAAATTACAAGGAAATTCAGACCTTTTCTTTCTCATATTTAATAAGAGTTGCAGAAATAACTGATGGGGCTTTATTACTGTCAAAATTTTCACATTATAAAAGATAGCAGGCTCAACAGGTTTGCAACAACTGAGTTGAAAGTTGAAACCAAAGATGGGAGAGGAAAAAGAAAGGTAGAACATTGGCATTTTTTAGTTTTGTTATTCAGCTTTCAATTTTCACTTTTGTTGTTGAACTCAAATCTTACATTTTGTGAATTCCTTTTAACCTTTGTGGGTTTGAGTTTATCAGGTATGCAGTTGTGACAGGAGCAAACAAAGGAATCGGATTAGAGATAGTTAAGCAATTAGCCTCAGCAGGGATCAAGGTGGTACTCACAGCAAGAAATGAAGAGAGGGGTCTGCATGCAATGGAAAAAATAAAAGCCTCAGGTCTATCTCACCTTGTGATGTTTCATCTTCTGGATGTGGCTGATGCAACAAGTGTAGCTTCTCTCGCTGATTTTATCAAATCAAAGTTTGGAAAACTTGATATTCTGGTAAAATTCATCTTTGATTCTTCTCTCCCCTTTTGATTTGGTTGTGAATGAGAGTCTGTCACAGCAATCTTGTAAGTGCAGACACAATTAGTTTTTACTTTTTTCTTAGTTCCCTTTGCTTTTGCATGTCGGTGTAATCATGTTGCTACGGTTGTTATTCGTTGTTAGAATCTTAGTTGTGGTTCTGCATGTTAAGAATGTGTTTTATTTGGTGTAATCTGTCTTCATTATGTATCAGGTTATGCTCTTTTCCATCTTCCATTGTGTATTAAGTATGATTCAGTTTCGGGTTACCAACTTGAAAGATTTCTTTCATATCTAGTTATCGAGTAGTGATAAATTTTTCATGATTGTTTAGGGAGTCTCATAACCTGTGATTTTAGATGTTTGCATATTTGATTAAGAGAAATTGTAAAATGCAGGTTAACAATGCAGGGATTATTGGAGCAGTAACCAAAGACATTGAATTATCGCGTTCAGTTCTCCTCAAGCCTGGGGTGAGTATCTAGGCCTTTTCCAAATGCTAGTTAATGGATGTTGAAAGCTGCACACTTGTCCAGAAAGACTTTATACTGTTCAAGCCCTCTGAACTACAATTTTTTTTTTTTACTAAACAGCTTATTCTTTACTTGATAACACAGTGAAAACTTTGATCAATTGTGGTTGGAGCTTAGGCATTTCAGTAATGTTAATTTGTGAACTTAAATTATCCTGCTTTTCTTGATAGCATTCAGAATGTTGGAATTTTCCCTTTTTGCAATGTTAAAGTGATGGACATTATTAGAGGTTTGAAAGACTTTGTTGATAGAGTGTTGTCAATATTCTGTAGGCTGCAACAAAAGAAGAAGGAACAAAGGCAATGACTCAGACATACGAGTTAGCAGAAGAATGCTTGCAAATAAATTACTATGGCACTAAAATAACTGTAGAATCACTCATGCCCCTCCTCCAATTATCCGATTCACCAAGAATTGTGAATGTATCGTCCTCTGTGGGGCAATTAGAGGTAGGCAATAACTTCTTGTGCCAATAAATTTTAATGGTTTTGCATGAAATCTGACTTGAAAGGGCAAATGATGATTGAACTTTGAAATTCTTAATTTTGGTAACAAGCTGAAATGAGTAGCGCAAACCTTATCTTACAAGTCAGTTTTATAAGGTTGAATTAAGAAGTTAATCCATATGCTATCCATGAGTTTAAACAAAAACATTATACAAAACTTATATTAGTTCATTATTGCATCTCCTTTCCTTTAATTTCCTTAAGGTCTTATTGTTTAATCATGTAAAATTCAGAACATCCCTGAGGAATCATGGGCAAGAGGAGTGCTGAGTGATGCAGATAACCTCACAGAAGAGAAAGTGGATGAAATAGTGAAGAAATTTCTAAGTGATTTCAAAGAAGGTTCATTAGACAGTAAAGGGTGGCCTAGGTATAAGGGTGCCTATATTATGTCAAAAGCTGCTATAAATGGGTACACAAGAATCCTTGCAAAGAAAAACCCATCATTCTGCATAAACAGTGTTTGCCCTGGTTATGTAAAGACAGATCTAACATTCAACACTGGTTATCTAACAGTGGAAGAAGGTGCTGCTAGTCCTGTCAGGCTTGCACTGCTTCCTAATGGCTCCCCATCTGGTCTCTTCTATCACAGAGCTGATGTGGCTTCCTTTTGATTTCCAGTGATGTAATTTTCTGGTTTGAGGACAAAACCAATGCTTTTGCTTTTAAATTGTTGAACCTGTTTTAAGCACATTATATGATGTTGTATTAAACTTGTGTTGTTTGTGTCTTAATAAAGTCTAAACTATGTATGCAATAAAATTAACATTTAAGTACTACAGGCATTTATTTCAAATTTGAGGCATCCGTATTGTTTATCTTTTCCAAATTCGTACAGTGAAGTGTTTGAACCATTCACTTTAGCTAAGTAAATAGATCGGTATAACATAATTCATAATAAGCTTGTTAATTTCTTTTAAGATAAAGTGGGGAGTAGTGTCAAGACTCATCGTGTAATCAGTAAGGTTACATCCACGTATGACTTTTTTTTTTCTACCACCAACTAAAATTAATACTCTGAATTGTTTATAACTTTTAATATATTTTATTTAGGATTAAGGAATTCATTTTTGTTTACAACTTTGATATATTTTTATCAATCAACCAAAATTGAAGTGAGAACGTATTAAATTACATAACAATAACTCAAATGATAACTTAAAACTTGTTTCACATTTTAAAAAAAATTTAATTAATTAGATTAAAAAGATTATATTCATTATTTTTAAAATTTGAAAATAAAAAATGTATTAACAAATTTTAATTTTGCGTCAAAATTCAGGATCTAAAAAGTTATATTTTCTTTACAAATTTAAATTTAAATTTTTAATATTTTAAATAAATTATCATAAACTAAAATGACCCTGTACATGAATAAAACATAAATAATAATGATAATAATAGTTTACCGGTTACCTTACATAGATAAAATAAATGACTTTTTTAATAAATAATAATATTTTGACACCAAAATATTTATATACTCATTTCATACCCTTCCAATACAACCAATCATTCCACTAAATTAGGATGGCAATGCGGGCTGGTATGGCCTGTTTAGGCCTGTACAACGTGGATTGGCCCGTCCGTCCCGCATACCACTTGGGCCGCTTTTAAAAAAAAGAAAAAAATTTAATTTTTTTAATTTTTATGATAAAACTTTTAATATTTAAAAATTGGAAAACTTTAAGAAGTTTACAAAATTAAGTAAAGATTTGGGGAATTAGATGATAAATTGATAATTCAACATTTTCATCATATTCATACTATGACATACACAATGTATTCTTTAAATTTACAACATTAAAAATTACATAATATTTGTCTTTTCCAGTTATACAAGAATTTGAAACGTTTATACAAAAGTCTATAAAAGAAATAATTAATATACACAAGTGTAAATTTAAAAAAACAAAAAATTTATGCGGACTTACAGGCTAGCCCGTACGGACCGCAGGTCTGTACAAGCCTATAGACCGACCAGATCCTAATTGCCACCCTAGGTAAACTACTTCCAAAAGCTTTTCTGCCTCCTCTGTTACCTAACCATCTATTCCTCTTAATAAAAAATTTTCAGTACACCTGGAGCAGATGCAATTACGAAGAGAGAAAATATTATGTTATTTTTGTGATGAAAAGTTTTCCTTTAATCATAAACGTCGTAACAGGCATTATTTGACATTACAAGGTGAAGAGGATGATAACCAGGAGGAAGACACGACTTTAACAATCTTGATCAACATCTTTCTTTAGATGCACTCGTAGGAGGTTTGGGTGTTGGCACAGGCTTACATTAATCATTAATCATTAACAATCTTGGATATATACTTTCTGTTGTTTTCTAATTAAAACTAAAATTTTATCTTGGTAATTCATATAATAAAAGTTTGCATTTAGTGCAAATGTAAAATTTATATTATGGAATTAAAACCAAATGCTTTTAGTATAAATGAAAAAGCTGAAATGATGAGCATTTAGTATAAATAAGCATCGATATGATTTTATTTATTTATTCTATCTAATTCATGCATCATGAATGAGTGAAAAAAAATAAAAAATAACGGACGAAGTCCTCTAGTTATCGACATAATCATCTTCAGAGTCATTTTTTTTTTCAATATTGCCTCTTAACTTTGAAAATTGAGTTCAACCAGGCCAAACCCTAATTATCATAAGATTCTGCTCCCTTAATTTGAAAACAAACATATAACTCTGCTGAAGAAGACCATGTCCTCTGTTCTGAATTTGGAATTTTTCTTTTTCACAACCTACTGTTCTGTATTTTCATCTTTACACAAAAAGAGAATCATTAATAGAAGGATACACAAATTACAAGGAAATTCAGCCCTTGTCTTTTTCATATTTAATAAAAGTTGCAGAAATAACTGATGGGGCATTATTACTGTAAAAGTTTTATCATTATAGAAGATAGCAGGCTCAACAGGTTTGCAACAACTCAGTTGAAAGTTGAAATTGAAGATGGGAGAGGCAACAGAAAGGTAGAACATTGGCATTTTTTAGTTTTTCTATTCAACTTTCAATTTTGTTGTTGAACTCAAAGCTTACATTTTTGTGAATTCCTTTTAACCTTTGTGGGTTTGAGTTTATCAGGTATGCAGTTGTGACAGGAGCAAACAAAGGTATTGGATTAGAGATAGTTAAGCAATTAGCCTCAGCAGGGATCAAGGTGGTACTCACAGCAAGAAATGAAGAGAGGGGTCTGCATGCAATGGAAAAAATAAAAGCCTCAGGTCTATCTCACCTTGTGATGTTTCATCTTCTGGATGTGGCTGATGCAACAAGTGTAGCTTCTCTCGCTGATTTTATCAAATCAAAGTTTGGAAAACTTGATATTCTGGTAAAATTCATCTTTGATTCTTCTCTCCCCTTTTGATTTGGTTGTGAATGAAAGTCTGTCACAGCAATCTCGTAAGTGCAGAAACAATTAGTTTTCTTTTTGTATGATTCTGAACATCAATTTTTACTTTTTTCTTAGTTCCCTTTGCTTTTGCATGTCGGTGTAATCATGTTGCTACGGCTGTTATTCATAGCTAGAATCTTAGTTGTGGTTCTGAATGTTAAGAATGTGTGAGATATTTTTTTATTTTGCTCTATATTTGGTGTTTTTCATCTTCCATTATGTATTAAGTGAGATTCAGTTTTGTGTTACCAACTTGAAAGATTTCTTTCATATCTAGTTACTTAGTACTGATAAATTTTCTTGATTGTTTCAAAGGGAGTCTCATAACCTGTGATTTTAGATGTTTGCATATTTCATTAAGAAAAATTGTACAATGCAGGTTAACAATGCCGGGATTGGTGGAACAGTAACCAAAGACGTTGGTTTATTGCCTTCAGTTCTCCTTAAGCGTGGGGTGAGTATCTTGGCCTTTTCCAAATGCTAGTTAATAGACATATAAAGTTGTACACTCGCCCAGAAAGACTTTATACTATTCAACCTCTCTGAACTATAATATTTTTTTATTAAACAGCTAATTCTTAACTTGATAACAGTGAAAATTTTTATCAGTTCTGGTTGGAGCTTAGGCATTTCAGCAATGTTTAATTACTCTACTTAAATTATCCTGCTTATCTTGGTAGTATTCAGAATATTGGAATTTGCCATTTTTGCAATGTTAAAGTGATAGAACAAGAGAAATTAGCTGTTAGAAAGGTTGTGATTGTTTTATTTTGATCAGGGGACACTATTAGAGGTTTGAAAAACTTTGTTGATAGAGTGCTGTCATATTCTGCAGGCTGTATCAGAAGAAGAAGGAACAAAGGCAATGACTCAAACATATGAGTTAGCTGAAGAATGCTTGCAGATAAATTACTATGGCACTAAAATAACTGTAGAATCACTCATGCCCCTCCTCCAATTGTCTGATTCACCAACAATTGTGAATGTATCATCCATTCTGGGGCAGTTAGAGGTAGGCAACAACTTCTTGTACCAGTAAATTAACTTCTGAATAGTTAATGAATAGCCAATCCATATGTTATGCAATGTGACATTGAGTTTATACAAAACTATCCTGTAACAGAATTTAGTTCATTATTGCATCTCTGTTCCTTTAATTTTCTTAAGGTCTTGTTGCTTAATCATGTCAAATTCAGAGCTTTCCTAAGGAATCATGGGCAAGAGGAGTGTTGAGTGA
Source organism: Vigna unguiculata (assembly GCF_004118075.2). NCBI lineage: Eukaryota > Viridiplantae > Streptophyta > Magnoliopsida > Fabales > Fabaceae > Vigna > Vigna unguiculata. The sequence goes on from NC_040288.1 coordinate 33,362,426, forward strand.
TGCTGATAACCTCACAGAAGAGAAAATAGATGAAATAGTGAAGAAGTTTCTGAGTGATTTCAAAGAAGGTTCATTAGAGAGTAAAGGGTGGCCAAGGTATCTAGGAGCCTATATTGTGTCAAAAGCTGCTATGAATGGATACACAAGAATCCTTGCAAAGAAAAACCCATCATTCTGCATAAACAGTGTTTGTCCTGGTTATGTGAAGACAGATATAACTTCAAACACTGGGCTTCTAACAGTTGAAGAAGGTGCTGCTAGTCCTGTCAGGCTTGCACTGCTTCCTAATGGCTCTCCATCTGGTCTCTTCTATTACAGAACTGATGTCGCTTCCTTTTGATTTCCAGTGATGCAATTTTCTGGTTTGAGGACAGAACCGATGCTTTTGCTTCTCAATTGTTGAATCTGTTTTAAGCACATAATATCATGTTGTATTTGCATAATGTCATTGTCATGCAATTACTATTCTGAGTTACATACTATGTTTGTTGAACCTATTTCTGTAATTCATATTTCACATATGAAAACTTGCAAAAGTTTTTAGTAGTTTTATAAGATATGAAGAAATTAAAAGACTAATTTGAGATTCTATGTCAAATAGATATATGTCAACTAAAAATATGTCGAATTTACTGTATATAAATAAATATAACTTCATTTTATAAATTAGTTTTGTAAAATTTAGTTAAATTCAATTCTTAAAAGAAAGAAATACATGTCAATTTCTTTTTTAGCATTAGTCTGAGATCGTTATGAAGATAACAGAGTAGAGAAAAAAAATAACACAGATATTATAGTAAATGAAAAATGTTTGATGGATAAATTAGTGTAATTTTCTAATAAAAATTATTACTATTTAAAATAATATTGGGTAATTTGTAGAAAAATAGTAAAAGAATAAAAACTGTGAATGATAAAAATGTGTATTTTGTAAGATAAAATAAGTGTATATAAATAATATTACTTTATTTGAAAGGAACTCAACTCTGCAATTAGAAGAGGATGAGTCGAAGACCTTTATGCAATTATTCATGAATATTATAAAAATGTGATTTTATTATTAGATGTGATTGTATAAATGAGTATGTAAAAAAAATGGATGATAAAGTGTGACCAAATTTAGTTATTTTCTTAAATGTGACCAACTATTGTTGCTGGATGGATGCTTCTTGTCGTTGTATCGACGCTTGATGTTACTACATCATGGTAGCACTCTGTTGAGTTAAAGTTGCAACTATAGTTTCTATCGTCCTAGCTACATCAAGCATGTTTAGTGTTGGAGGTGGTGGAAGAGGTGACCTAGGTGCCATAACTTTGCTCACAGGAGGAAAACAATTAATCCAACTCAAAAAGGCTAAGAACTTACCTAACAAACAACAAAGAACAACAACGGGAGCTTAACACGCACAAACCTACATGTTTCTAAGGAGCAAAGGCCCTAATATAAAAAATGTAACATCCCATCTAATAGAAAATACTATTAAATAAAACATGACATGCTTGAATATAATCGAGCAAGCGAAAAAAAAGTAAACTAGATTTAACTATTACAATCATCCCAAAATACAAAAATATACATGATATCTAAGGCACAAAATAACCCAAAGAACAAGCTAGAAATATAAACACCAGAACTTTTTAAAAGGATGTGATGAAAGAGAACTATCTACAACATTTAATCTAAATCGCAACGTCTCCCTCCACCTGATCAAAATCAATAGGAGTCTCCTCATTTGCTCACACCAAGTTATGGTAATCATAGCAAAAGAAAAAGGCAAGCAAGATAACAAATACACAATGAGAATGGTAAGCTAGTGAATTTAAAGTGAACAAATAATAATCAAGTTATCTCAACACAAGTCACATGTATTAATAAGCATAAATGACACTCTAACTCAATTATCTGAATACATGTAATGAAATTAGATTCATTGCAAACTTGCACTTGTGGTGGCCTCTACTATTTTGCAAAACCATTGTCAATGGGTTTCATCCTACCACACACAAGGTTACTTCATCATCATCATCTAAGGTCATTATCCTGTCTTAGACTTGGACCTCATGTTACTCTCACCACATGAATCATTCTACTCTATATGAGTCTGAATGATCATTTAGAGTGTCAGGATGTAACTTTACTTGAATCAATAAATAATTAGGTACATTATATCACAACCAAAAAAATTTCTCCTTGACATTCCCTTATATCTTCCACATGTTATCTCAGAATCAATCATGTTTCATGCAAAGCACATCAAGTTAATTCTCAACATACCAACATCTTTCATTCATAGCCTCTTACATCATATTTCATAATTATCACAATAAATCACATGGTAAAATAAGAAATTAAAATAGCACAAGTTTTGCTTGGCCGAGATCCTTGTCACTTAAGCGAGATGGTTTATAGAAACTAAAATAAGACTCCAGAGCGTTCTCGCATGGTTGACAGATTCTTGCCTGGGTGACAGGGGCTCTTGCTTGAGCGACATAATTGTCGCTTGAGCTAAAATTTAACATAAGCAAAAATAATTCCAATGATTTTCTTGCTTGAGTGAGTGATAAGTGTGAATTATTAGTTAAATTGCATATCATTTGCACACTTATCTTGCACTAAACCAATATGAAAATCATTAGAATTGTCCTAATTTTACATAATTACAAAACGAGGTAGTGATTAAGATAGAAAAAGTGGAAATTAATGTATTTTGTGCTGTTTTGCATGAAAATAAAGTAAATTATAAATTTAGCGACCAATTATAATTTTTTATTTATAATAATAACTATTTTAGTAATTAGTAATTTTTTATTTTGTAAATTGGTATCTAAATTGGTCACACTAAAGTGAATAACAACTTTTGTTGACTAAAATTAGTCGTTAATGAGACATTTTATTGTAATATTACTTTTATTTTATTTACGGAAAAGATAAAAGATAAAAAATAAGAACGAAAATGTGAACATTGCATTTATTTGATTAAGAGAAATCTAAGAAGAATATATATAAAATAAAATTTAAAATACTATTTTAATTCTTACTTTTGTTATTTTTATTCAATTTAATTATGTTATTTTTTCTTTAATTAAATTCTAATTTTGGTTAAAAAAAAACTTTTGGCTTTGTATAATCGAAAATATCACTTTTTGTAAATATTTATGTTGCAATATCATTTTTGTAAATATCACTTGTCAATTTGTAGTATTTTTTTTATTTTATTTAGTTTATTCCATTTTTTTATCTTTTTTTTTAGGTGTCAAGGTCGTATCTATACACTTGACGATAATGTCGGTGCTGCAATGTCAAATGTTAATGTAAAGTGTCATTGTCTTTTATTCAATTCAGTCTCTATATTTATTTTCTTGACTCAAATGAGTCTCATATTTCTTTTAAATAAAGTAACGTTGTTTCTCTCTAAAATATAATTGAATTCAATTTACTTACCAATAAAAGTAAATAAATTACACAACTTATTTTATTATTATAAATATTATGTAATTTAGAGAATCGATTTAAGTACACAAATTAAGTTATAAGATGTAAAATGTTTTACAATTTGATTTAAATTTCATATGAAAATTAATTTAAAAATTTAAAAATGACAATAAGAACTTTACATTTACATTTTTTATATTTTGTTTTTGTTATTTTTAAATAGTGAGTTAGTCCTTGTAGTAAATAACGAACTTGATTGTTAGATAAGACTGGACATTTTGATCAAATTTAAAAAAAAGGTATAATTTTAAAATATTTATTTTGTTTAAATTTAAATTAAAAAGTAAAATTAATTTTAATATTAGGTTTAATACTAATTTAGTCACATATGAAAGCGGGAGAATTGCTTAATTTAAAAGAAAAATGAAACTCAATTGAATTAAAAGATAAATATAGGCACTGAAATTTAAAAGTGTGGTGTTTTATAATAAGTAAAAAATGAAATATTTTAAATTTATTTATGTTTTCTTTTCAAAATAATATTTCATTATCCATTTATTTGAACTAATTCTCTAAGTTAGAAAAGAAAAAGTCTTACACTCAGCTAAAATTATATACGGAACGGAAACTACAATATAGCTACGAATAACTGATGATCGAAATCAGTTACGATAAAATGAAAAACTTATTATTATTTTTTTCTTTCACCTAATTATGATTACAACTATAAAGGGGCAATTAGGTAGCACGTTGCAAGCCACTTTCCGGAAGGTGAAGACCAAATATTGCTTTTTTGATATTTTATTTGTTTTAAAGATAACTTGTTTTTAACTATTAAGAATGTTTTCTTAAAAGGAAACACGAGTACATGGAAAGCAATAGCATCATCATTAGTAGATCAACAATCAAATACACAGAATATCACGGAATATGAATATACATTTTCAACTCTATGAAATATATCATTAGCTATGAGTTTTCTTAAAAATGATATGTAATATTGTGGGGACCACAACAAGTACCATGGAGACTAAAAAAAAGGATTTTAAGAAATTCTTCTGAGATCTCTAATGTGGAGAATAAGTACTTTGTGCAATGAACCCATTATGAATTTTTCTGCTTTATATAATAATTCTAAGAGTCTTTTGAAGTTTTCTATATAAAATGTATGATATCTTTCTCATTATGAATTGTTCTATACAATATAAAAAATCTTAATAGTCTTTTGAAGTTTTCTATTTATAAAAGAATATGATGTCTTCAAGTTTCTTGTGAATGTGGAAGCTTCCTAGATAATTATGATAGGAGATGAATTTTTTGTATGAACAAAGAAAAAGGAAGAACGAAAACATTATAACCATGGAAAAGAAGTAAAACGATGACCTAAAATTAGAATATACTATATCAATTCCTATGAGAACCAATATGGTATGAAGGTGGGATAATGATATGTTAACAACTAAATTTTAATAATTTTCTCTTACAATATGATATATCATTTTTTAATTGGTTTAAAAATATGAAAAAATAGAAAATGAAATACCTCTTAAAAAATGACACATTAAATTATAATAGAAAGTTGTCAAAATTTAGTTGTTAAAAAAATTATTTTCCATGGAGGTGCTATATGGGTTGCTAAGTTATACTCTCTTTGATACTAAAAACATCAATAAGAAAGGAAATACCTCAAACACATACAACAAATTTTTCAAATGATTTGATCAATAAGAAATGGAATAAAGAATTACATAAATATTAATTTTTTCATAATTTCTTCTCTCATTAGAAAATAAAATAGAAAAGCGTTAAAAATATAAATGTAAATCTAAATATCATATAAGAATATAGAATTTTTTTGGGACACCCAATAATTTTACACCACACAAAAAACGAGATTTAATATAATTTAAATATTCATTTCATCTTTTAATGTGTTTTGTAAGAATAAAATCATAATGAAATTTCATGCTCTAAATAGACGATATCTCAAAGATAAAACTTTTAAAATTTTGAATTACATTGTTAATCTTTTCTATAGATTGACCATAGTTTATCCATCTAGTTATTAATCTAGACAAGTAAAATATGAATGAAAAATTCTAAATGTGAGAATCCTAGAAAATCACCAATAAGAAAAATAATAATTTAATCATTCAAATAAAAAAATCTTAACTATTCAAATAAAAAAAATCTTAACTTTTTTTTTTGCATTTCTTTTTTTCTTAAAATATACTCTTCCGTATCTCTTCAATTTTCTTGGAATATAAATATAGGTCAAAAGTGAGATTTTTTAGAAGAATTTGAAAACTAAAATTGCGTTACAACGTGGCAATACCAAAATGTTTTAACTTATGAGATTATAAACTGCAACAAGTGACAGTGATTGATGAACTCATGAAGAGGAAATGTTCTGGAACCTAGACTTGGTTCTCTACAGCATGAGTGGTCAACAGTTTCCCACGTACATGCCACCAAAGTCAACGCAAAATTTGCTTCATCAAATTCTAACCACCATTTTCTCATGCTCTCTCTTTCGTTACCATTCATCTTCTTTTCTCTTCATTCTTTCGCTTTTTCTTTTTCCAATAAAGAAATTACGATGATTTAGGTCCATTATCTTTTGATTTGAATAAATTGATTTTGAACTTTGCACGTTTGCTTCATGCATGTTATATATATAATAGAATTGGAATTTTTAGCTTTTGACCTTCTCATAACAATTTTGTGCTTTTGTCATTCTATCTAGAACAATGAGAATTTCATACGCATTACGGCAATCTAGAACATTTTGTAATACTAATTAAGAAATCATGAAAACCCTAGTGCCAATTCAACTAATATATGGTGAGCATGAAGGGAAACATTTGAAATTTTAATAGATAAATTATATATATTTTAACATATTGTACTTTTCTCCTCCCTTTTTCAACATAATAACTTAATCTATATTTGACAAAACTAAATAAGAAAATACTTAACATAAGATTGTTAATTAAGCTAGTTTAATGAATAAATTAATTAATGACGTAAAATACTATAAAATACATGAATTTTCAATGGTATTTTCTTTTTGTGAAACGATGTGTGTTTAGGTAAGTACAGTTTTGGTAATAAACGAGGAATTAATTAAAGAATTATGATAAAGAGAAGAAAAATAAAACATGAATGAATACAAAATATATTCCGTATTGAAACTAAAATAAAAGTGAAAATTAGGCTATATTTTTAATTTAAAGTATTCTCTCTCAAATCAACATTCCTTGAATTAAATTATATCCAATTCAAAATCCAAAATATATCACGTAAATATATTTATTAAAAATATAATGTTTAATATTGTATATAAATTTTCTTTTGTTACAACTAACACTTGACATTTGGCAAATACCTCTCGACATGCATTGTAATTTATCAGAAAATTTCAAAAGCACCTAAAAAGTCAAAATTGGGATTTTTTTTTTCTGGAAGTCTAGAAGAACAGAAAAAAAAATTAAGAAGAAGATGAAATGGGAAACTAATTAATTAATTTATTGAAATTTGTTTAGATTGGAATACGAGAGCGGTGACGGTGTTGAGTTCTGGAAGATAGGATAGGACTCTGCTGTAGGCGGGTCCACCGGTTTCCCATGCGCTCTTCCAAGTCAACGAGAAAGAAAGTGCGAAACACAAGTTTTTGATTGTCACATTAAACCCTAATTTAGCACTATTTAATAGGTTCATTCTAGAAGTAACCGTTTTTTCAGTTTACATGTTTTATTCTCTATGATTTTCCTTTTTTAATAAAAAAATGTTTATTTTCATCTGTTATTGTTGAAATTCTAGATAATATATTTTTTCATTAAAATTGAATTAAAGCATAGTAAATATTTTTATTTTAGTAAATAAAATATTATATAGGAACAAATGATTACTAAATAGATTCTCAGTAAATTTTAGTTACAGAAAATGTTACATATAATACAATACAATATTTTTTTTAAAAACTTTTATAATAATTATTTTAAAAACTATATGAATAAAGACTTTTAACATAATTATAGTATGAAATTTCACAAAACAGTCATTAATCTTTTATGCTATTCAAATTCACTTGCCCAATCTATTAAATTTGAGATATGAACATTAAATCAAGTTAAATAGAACGGCTAATTAGAATGCAGAAAAAAACCATAAATGGTTTTGAAAATTATCAGATGCCATTTAATTTAAAGTTTTAAAAAAATATATAAAAAATTTATTGAAATAATAAATAATTACTTTAAACATTAAATCAACCACATTTTATTATTAAATAAATAAAAAAGTAAATTTCAAAATAAGACAAGACAAGGCAAGGCAGTTTATTCAACTAAGACAAGGCAATTATAATCCTATCTTTTTGACCAACTTTCTCAAGTGGGTTCTGAAAATTTGCATGCAGATTTTATTAGTTGGAACAACCTTGAAAGTGTTGCGCCATAATTAATTCACTAGAGTGGCACTGATTAATGAAGGTTTTGTTTTATGTTTGACCAATTCTATAACAAAATTATTAAGATTATTACGTAGTATTAAGGATTTTAGCCATCAATTGCATAGTGATTTAGCATTTTTAAGATATTTGAACCTTTCAATTGTGCCATAATTACAAAGCTGTTATTGTGTTTTTCTTTGACCTTATGTAATGTAGTTAGAAAAACACAACTTTTTAAGTTGATTTGGTGCATATACATGAAGGTAATTGGAATTTGGATGCATGTATTTGTTCGTCAATCACAATTACATGTTGGTGGGGAAAAAGGTTTTCAAATTCAGTAAAATTAATTAGGGCAGCTTTATTTGATAGTTTATGATAAATTTTGATTTCAAATAAGTTTAAAATCAATGTTTTGGGAGAAGACTTTTTGTATCCTAGTTCAAAGCATGAAAAGTTAAATTTAGTAATTATAATGATGAGATGGTAAGTTTATTTTTTAGAAGGCAAATATAACATAATAAATTAAAATTTTTAATTGTAATAATATGACTCTATTATTATTTTTCTATCATAATAAAGTATTATAATTAACATGCTAATATCGACGCCACAACTATGAATGCATAACTTCCTACTAAAGAAAATAGAACAAAATTAAATCACGTGTGGAATTAGGAATTGATAAAATCAAATCTTGAAAACCTTTCTTATTTAAAATACATCAAATCTTGAAATATTTATCACTTTCTTTTAAGGAACATCTTATTTTTAAATGATATTATTATGTATTGTTAAAATCTTGAGCTTAAATGTTACGAAATATTTGATTTTTTCATTAGTATTTTGAATGTGATTTATTTTATCAGATATGTTATTTTAAGTTTTTAATACTATTAATCTTTTATAATATTATTTTATATGTATTTTAATTATCTGTATTATTTTATTAACACCAACTCAATCATAATTTAACTACTGTTCCACCCTGCAAATCTTAAACGGGTGATTTCACCTGCAATGAAAAGTTCCGTTTTTCATAAACTTCTATTAACGTAAACTAAAAGTAACAAGAATAGAATATGGGAAGTAAATACCAAAATAACAACTTCTATTAATGTGATTCTATTTTTTTATTTATTTCTTTCTAAACAACATTCTGATAATTTCAAAATCTTACCTTTTTAGTTCTTCTTTCTCTGTGCTGTGTTTCTGTACTAACAAACACAAAGTAAATAATATTTAACAGAGGACTCAAAGTCAATCCAGAACAAAAGTCTTCTGCGGTGTGCAAATCACTGTTATGTTAGGTAAACTCCTCAAGCGATTTTGCAGATTTGATCTGTGTGTGTCTATTGTCTCCACCACTTCTTGTTCTGTCAATAATACTCAGTTTTTTCAACTTTTTCTAGATGACCGAATTGTGGTATGATTCTTCAAAAGAATCCAGAAAAGATAAATAACCATTATTTATTTTACTATAAGAGATCAATCATCATTTCTGATATAGACAATATCACATCACTGACAAAAGGTCAAAGTAATATTTAAAACAGATTCTAAAATATGTTCCAACCCACATGACTATATAATACGGCACTAACTATTTTATTTCACATTCTGAAAATTGAGCTTACATTATTTTATAGCCATCTTCCACTTTAAATATTATCCTCTTCTTTCTGCATCCAATTCATTCAGATTCAACAACAACCATGGGTATGGCAGATGCAAAAGAAAGGTACCACTTTCTCTCTTCATGAAGTCATGGATCCAACATGCTATCTGCATACCCTTTTGCTTCTAGTGTATGTAATTTGTATTTGGTGATTAACATTTTAAGGATTTGCTTTTGTTTTTTCAGATATGCTGTTGTGACAGGTGCAAACAAAGGGATAGGATTGGAGACTGTGAAAGGGTTGGCCTCAAATGGAATCAAGGTGGTGCTCACAGCCAGGGATGTTAAGAGGGGTTATCAAGCTGTTGAGGAATTGAAGAAAGAATTTGGCTTTTCTGGCCTTGTGCTGTTTCACCAACTTGATGTCACTGACCCTGCTAGTATTGCATCTCTGGTTGAGTTTGTGAAGAACCAGTTTGGGAGACTTGATATATTGGTAAGATTTTGATGTTATGTTTAATGTTCTGAACTATGCTTTTCCTTTTTTTACTACTTTCTCCTTTTTTTTGTGTGTAAAAGGAGTTTGTTAAACTTTTTATGTCTATGACAGTGAGTGGAATCTTGCATTGTGTTTGTGCCCCCACTTAGTTGTTTCAATTGAATAATATGATTCACAAAATACCATTTGTCTGGTGATTCTGATGCAGAACACTAGTGATGAACAGTGTTTATCCAATATCATCTTCTTAATGGTCCAATTCTCCACTTTTCCCCCTAATAAGTCTTCCTATGACTGAACTACATATTTATAATAAGAATGGTGCTCACAATTCTACAAGCTTGCAACATATTTTGATTGATCTGCAAAATCAATGAGTTTGTATTGGTGAAAAGTGCCTGATCTGGCTGACACCAACCTGATTCAGAGTTTATCAGACTAAGTTAAAAAACTTTTTCTTGATGATGTTGAAAAATCTGAATGATTCACCATAGCAATAACCTGTGTTTGTTTTTCTTTAGATGAAGGATCACTGAACAATTTTGAAATTCATATGCAGGTGAACAATGCAGGAATCAATGGTTTCAACACAGATGGCATGGTGCCATCAAAAATTAACTGGAAGGAGCTACCTCAAACTTGTGAGATGGCTAAAAAATGCCTCAGAACAAACTACTATGGAGCTAAGGAAACAACTGAGGCATTTCTTCCCCTTCTTCAGTTGTCCAATTTACCCATGATTGTTAATGTTTCCTCTGAAGCAGGACTTTTAAAGGTACCAAAAGCAACATAATTTTGAACCACTTTAAACAAAAGATCTTTTTTATCAGTTTATACTTCTTATACCAATTTGAACCAATTTGAATCAATTTGAAATCTGATGTTATAACATGGTGTGTTTCAGTACATATCAAATGGATGGGCAAGGAGGGTGCTTGATGACACAGAAAATCTGAGTGAAGAGCTAATAGATGAGGTGCTGAGGGAGTACATGAAAGACTTGAAAGAAGGTTCTCTAGAAAACAAAGGGTGGCCAACCTACTTGTCTGCATATATGGTCTCAAAAGCAGCAATGAATTCATACACAAGGCTTTTAGCCTATAGACACAAAAAATTATGCATCAATTGTGTCTGTCCTGGTTTTGTTAAGACAGACATTAACAAAAACACTGGAATCTTATCTGTTGAAAATGGTGCTGCTAGTGTTGTCAGATTAGCACTCTTGCCTAATGGATCTCCTTCTGGGCACTTCTTTACCAGACAAGAAGTGTCAAGCTTTTGACACATTTTAAGGTCTTGATTGGATAATTTTTTTCATAAATACTTCCAAAGAAAAAAGTGAAAAAAGGTTTCTGCTATATATCAATATCAGTTTATGAAAAGAAACTTGATTGTTTTACTTTTCTTCTTTTGCAAAAGTATTTGTAAAGAATTTATCCAAACAGGACCTGTTGCTTACAACTTGCAGATGGAACGAGAAAAATTTTGATGGAGTGGATGAAAGTTTTAGCGTTGTGGTCTTGTGTGTTACATAATGGCATGTGGGGAAATGCATCTGAGTTACTTTGGTTCTTTTATCTTCTCACATTGTTGGCTCTTGAAATGGTCAAAGTTCAAGTTGCAATGATTTTTGGACTGATAGAAACTTTCGGCAGAGGAAATTATGAAGAATGGGTCATTGTTATGTTTGTCCCTGTCATCTTAGGTGTGGATCAGAGTGGTCTTTGACTTCAAACTTTCAACACACGTGCAATGCTAAAGCACTGCTCATCGCAAAGCAGCAATAATGGATGTCGAGATTTCAGAAAAAGACGACAATTGTAACAAGACATACCATGATTCGTGTCCATCCATCTCCTGTAACATAATATTATCATCGTCATATAAAATATGAACTTAACATCAATGGATATGGATCTTATCATGCTCAAATCAGAATTTACAAATTTAATTGGGGTGGAAGTTAAGTTTGTAAAGAATTTGAAAAAATAAATTGAGTTTGTAGAAAAGATGTTAGTGTGCCAACATGAAGAAATAAAAATAATAGAGTTGGAAAATCAAGTCCAATACAAAATTGACACGTAACCAATGATATCATGTTCACTATTATACTTGTGGATGTGGTGTTTCTATTTGGTTGTGTTTCTCGATGGGACACGTGGTATAAAATCAAATATATATATATATATATATATATATATATATATATATATATATATTTTAATCATAAAAATATATGATATAATATTAAGGTTAAGTGTTAAAATAAATTTACAATTGGTTAGGTAAAAAAAAATAGCTTATTTTCTTAAAAAAATCTTGTTATCCATATATATACATTTACATTTCATATATTTTACCTATTTTACTTTTTTTCTTTATTTGTCTTACCTTGGTATAGTTTGTATGTTGTAAACAAATCTTTTTCACATTAATTGTGCATTCCATTCCAACTACCTCTACTTATGTTCTTAAAATGTAACTAGAACATGTCACTTTGTTTGTATGTGGATTTTCTTACATTGTTATGGTATGATGTTGTTATATATATAGACGAACATAAAGATAACTTTTACATCTTATTTTACTCTTGTGAATAAAAATGACTTTCACAATGATTCACTATTTTTTTAATTTTTCTTCTTTTTCGTCTTCTGTCATAACAATGTCATATATTAAAGTCTTCTGCCATAACAATGTCATATATTAAAGAAATAGTAAGTTTACATTACATATTATTATATTTAACTACTTTTATTAAGATTATTAATATTTAAATAGTTTTATATGATAATTTAAGTTATCAGTGTAATTTTTAGTTGTAGAAACTAATATTTATGTTAAACTAATTCATAAATCATAATAGATAGTTACAAAATACAGAACTATATAATATAAATTCCATAATCCAAATATATATATATATATATATATATATATATATATAAATAATATTCTACTTAGTTTTTCATGAAATATATATTTTTATAAGAGAAAAAAAATATTAAAATAACATCTTTTAAAATTATATATTTATCTAATTACTTATTTATAAAAAAATTAAAAATTACTTAGTTACATTGATTTACTAAGATTTGGAATAAATATAGAATACTTTTATGTGGTTTAATAAATATTTGAAATTCAGTTAAAATATTTCCAGTAAAAAGTTTTCCGGTAATTAAATTTATTGATGGATATATTAATATAAATAACTTTCACTAAATACAATTTTTTTTTATAGTAATAAAATCTACAAGTATAATATTTAATTTAAGATAAGTTAATATATATATATATATATAATTATCAATCAATAATATTTAGATATGATATTATAAGTGATAATATGTAAGACATATTACAAGAATTTTAGCACCATTTAGTTGATAGAGGATTATCCGTGTAAAACATAAAAGAAAGAAAGAACTGGAAGAAGACGTGTGACAAATTCAAAAGATCTATAACAAGGTTAAGAACTCAAAAGATATTAAAAGATGGAAAAACAAATATCTTCACGACTCTATATTTATGATAATAAAATCACAGGAAGACCTGGAACATGAAGATTATAGTTCACTTTCGAAATAAAATTGCAAATAGCTAGGCGAGCCATCTATTTCAAAGTTCAGTTTTTTTCTTTTTAATTTTATTATTTTATTGAGCTATGTAGATGGGCTTCCCTCTTATTATTTATCTTTTATTTATCTAGATAGGATATTTGTCTTTGACTGCACAAAGACGTTGGTGCCACTCCCCAACACTACATAAATATTAGCTAATGAATTTTGTGATTTTGAGAGAACTTGAACCTAAGGATCATATCAAGCAACTTGGAGATAAAAACACTCCCAGGCCTGCACAACAACGCTATATCAAATGTTAACAAATGAATTTTGTGATTTTGAGAGGACTTGGACCTAAGGATCGTATCAAGCGGTCTGGAGATAAAAACATGCACAAAAGGTTAGTGCTCAATCTGCCATTGCACGTTCCCCATCTTGCATAACAAAGTTGGTGCTCAGTGCCAGTCAACGCTATATCAAATATTAGCAAATGAATTTTGTTATTTTGGAAGAACTTGGACCTAAGGATCGTATCAAGCAACCTGGATATTAAAACACTTCTAGGCCTGCACAACAAGGCTAGCGCTCAGCACTAGTCTACCACTGCTAGATCAAATATTAGAAGATGAATTTTGTGATTTTGAGAGAACTTAGACCTGTTCAGTTGTTTAAATTGATACTAGTCTCTCAGTACATTGGTTCAAAACAATTTTAAGACATGGTAACTTGTACCAATTTGCTTAAATGCTCATATTCTACATTCTCCTCAACAACACAAAAATCAAAGACACTCAAGCATGAATTAATAGTCCAAAACATACGAGATTGCATCAAACATACACATTATCCTAAATTCAAACAAAAATAGTCTGAATTTCATCTCCATCTCCAGATGATAAAACTCATAACACAAATTCGAGACTAACTTTCTTTACTTGTTAAAAACTTCTAAACGAACTCTAAGACACAAAAAAAACTTTAGCTCCATAAGATGGTCTATTTATACCTAGGAACAACACAAGAATGATAAGGATATATCGTTCTGATCATTGATTAGCATAGACTCATACTGATGATTACAAATATGCAAGTGGAAGAAGTCTCACATGCAACAGAAAACATGAATAAACAAAGAAAAATGATTGAAACTCAACTTACTTGAACAAAGGACTAATTTATCCAAATTGAAGAGTTCGCCATAAGAATCAGTCATACTGTCTCAATTATTCAATCAGATGAAGAGAGAAAAACTCTTAAAGAGAAGTTAGATAACTCTAGCAAAGTGGTTTCAGAGGTGGTGTGTTTTAAAAAGAGGTTAGGTGTTTTAAAACCATGATGCTCATTAATAACAAAACTATTTATACTAAAATATTTTAATATTAAAATAATTGAGTCTCACTATTTTTAAATCACTATCACTTCTAAATTGTCATTTTCTAAGTCTTTACACATTACACAATTGAGTTCTTATTTTTATAAAAAATAATCAATATGACTCAAATTGACGTGCTGTTTGGAATTGTCACTTGTCAAAATCTAAGTCATATTTTTTTTAAGGTGTCACGTGTCAAAACCAAAAGGATTACAACTTAAAAGATAACCAAATTTTAACATGTGACATACTTAGATTTTAACACCTGAGAATTTAAACAATGTTGATATCAATTTAAGAGAGTGAGTCATATTGAATTTTTTTTACAAGAATATAGGGTCAAAAACATATAAATAAAAAGTGAAACACCTAAATATAAGAATCAAATTAACAATTAAATATATATTTTTTTCATATTCACTGTCTTTTATTTTTCTTTATCTAATCTCGTTCATCACTTATCTCTTTACTCTCTAGAATTGGTCAAAAGACTTAGAAAATAAATAAGTCAATAATCGACCTCAACATTTGTTTATAATTCATCCAAGAAACCTGTCCTAAATCTTCTTGAGCACATTTGTGAGCCTAAATTGATTGTGATCAAGTACTCTAAGTATAAAAGAAGGAAATGTCACTCAGTAAATTTTTTAACTAAATAAGCACCAATACCACAAAAGAACTTATTCTCAAATTATTCATTTATTGTATTTTAGTTTATTTGTTTAAATTTTGTGTATTGGTAAGAAAATTTCTCTTAATTAATTTTAATATTTTGTACTACATAATGATAAGAATCAAAAGAAATATTTCGAAAGAAAAAACTTAAAAAATTAATTGCTCCGGAAAATAAATAGTTGGTACAAGACACAATCACAACCAATCATATAAATAAATACAAGGGAGTCAGGATTGCAAAAGTGGCTGTAAAAAACCAAATAAATAAATTTATGTGGTTATAATAAATATATTTACGTCTAACCTAAACGCTTTTTCTTCCACAGTTTTTATTAATTGAGTTTTTATTAAAAACGAACAAACTCAATTGGTTCATTTTTCTGTTAATAAGGAATTTTGTAATTTGACTTTATCCATCAAGTTGATAAACATCATATTTTACTCTCTCAACTTATTTCATATATTTATAGTAATATAAATCTATCAATTTATATCATTAATCACTATTAAAAATCGATACTATAAAAATATCAGAAAAAATTAAAATATTAATTTTTGTACTTATTGTTGTGATATTAATATTTCTAACTATATATTGTTATCACAGTACAAAATATTTATAATATAATTAAGTATGTATAAAAAATTATTTATATATCAAAGTTATGGTAACTTTTCATACTTTTTCTCTTTTTCTAATAAAGAAAAATTCTTTCTTCTTTTCCTCCTCAAAATTGACTTTTTTTTTTTTTTCATATGACCAAATCAAACAAAGAAATCCTACACCTTTAACGTCTTTCCACACCCTGTCTCACCAAATGTATAGTTACCAAATCTAAGAGAAACAAAGAAAATTTAATAAATGTATATAAAATATCAAAATAAATCTTTTTGATGAGAGAAAAGTTAAATTGTATTTCAATTATTTTGTTTGCGAAGCTCTACCATGAATATATTTTAAGGTAAAATTGTAAATTTAGAAAGTTAAATCAAATATAATAAACTTAATCTATATATGTATATAAAATTATATATAAAGAGATTCTCTTGATGTCCACATTTATTTTTTAATTTTATCTTTTAAATAATTTTTTTAAACTAAAATAATTATTTTCTTATATATAATTTTTTTTATATTCACATTTATATTTCAATTTTATCCTTTAAACAAAAATCGTTTTTTTTTAATTTAACCATTTCTTCTATTTAACCACTTTTTAAACTTAACTATTTTTTAATTATAAAACCATCTAAAAAATAAATAAAATTATTTATTATAAAATTACAAATTATTTATATTTATAATAACATTATAAAAATTAATTTTTATTATTAGAAAAAGAAGTAAAAATGCATAAATTTTCACTAATTATATATATATATATATATATATATATATTTATAATCACATATTTTAAAAATGGGAAGGATCTTAGCTAATCATATAACTATAAAAATAAAATTGTAATGTTTACTTCACTGTTAAATTATAATTATATAGTACGTGTTCGTCAAATTTTATGGTTTTATAAGAAAATAACAACAAAAGAAAAAAATTATAAGCACATTATATATATATATATATATATATATATATATATATATATATATATATGTTACACTAATTAGAATTTTTCATATATATAATTTTTTTATTTAATTATAACTTTTAATGCAAAAACAGTCCAACTTGTAAAAAGAGTTAAAGTTATTAAAGATGTTATAATTAATTTGGGATCATTTGATTCCTTTTTAAAATATTTAATTTTTTTTTAAAACTTATTTTTCCTATATATTCTTATGTTATTACAAAAAGCAAATAATCATAAATATTTTATAAAAATTAATAAATGTATACTTATTGAATAATTGAATAATTAATAATTGAATATTATATTCCTAATTGAGTCAAACTATACTAACTAACGGACAATTCCCTTACAAATAGATATCCAAACATGCTTATATATGAATGGAAAACAAATGATGAATAAAAGAGCACGAGGCCTTAGAAAATGCTTTTGTTTTAATAGGTTAAGATTTATTAACAACATTGTTTTTACTTACTCTTTAAACAGAATAACCATACACACATTATCTCCATATATTTAACTACTTTGATGTAAAAATGTTTTTACTATATATTTTAAATTATTAAAGAAACAAATAATCATAAATATTTTATACAAATTTAAAAGTTATATATTTATTAAACACTTACCTGATTGAACTGATGCCATCGGAATCAAATAAACAAAATATATCATTGATAATTTTAGAGTCCGTTACGTAATTGAAATTTACAACTTTTAATGCCAAATATAACGTTAAAAATAGTTAATCACATGAATAAACGATAAAAGGCTGTCTTTCATCATGAATAATAATAACAAGTAGATGAAGATAATATAATAGAAAAGATAAAAAGTTAATCAGTTATAATGAAAGTTTAACAGAAAACAGATTGGAATCTGTTAAACTTTTGTTAACGTGTTGCTAAACTTAATCAGAAAAGCTCTATATATATTTATCCTCACATTTTCTTATCCAACATCAAAGTTCTTTTCCATTCAAAGCAAAAATGTCTTCACGTTTGGTCTTTCTTTTTTTTCTTGTAGTCATTTCTACATCACATTCCAATGCATATCCTTTATCAACACAAAATAGATGGATCATAGATGAAGCCACGGGACAACGTGCCAAATTGGTGTGTGCTAATTGGGCTGGCCACCTTCAACCAATGATCCCCGAGGGTCTTGACAAGAGGCCATTGAAGGACATTGTTGGTGAGCTTGTGAAGCACAAGTTCAATTGCGTACGTCTCACTTATGCAATCTACATGTGGACACGCTATGCTCATGAGAATGTGAGTGCCAATTTAGCCTCTTTGGATGTACCAGAAGTGGTAGAAGGCATTGCTAAGAACAATCCTTCTGTGTTGTCCATGACACACATTCAGACCTTTCATGCGGTTGTTCACGAACTTGGAGTTCAGAATGTGAAAGTGTTGCTTGATAACCATGTGAGTGAGCCGATGTGGTGCTGTAATGATGACGATGAAAATGGCTTCTTCCATGATAGACATTTCAATCCTCAGGAATGGGTGCATGGTCTTACTTTGGCTGCCAAACACTTCAATGGAAACCCTGTTGTATGTATTTTTCATTTTGGCTCAATTAATATATATATATATATATATATGAGCTTCAATATATTTTGTTGTTTCAATTCTTTTGATATTCTTTTGGTTTTAGCTCCTCTAAACACATAAATAGAAAATTTTAGTCTTTACACGATTATGTTAGCACTTTATATATCTAGAAAGATAAGATGAGTTTGTTATTACTGCAGGTTGTGGCAATGAGTTTGAGGAATGAGTTGCATGGTCCTCGCCAAAATTTGAAGGATTGGTACAAGTACATGAGCCAAGGAGCACTAGCAATTCATGAGGCAAATCCAAATGTGCTTGTGCTTATCTCAGGTTTGAACTATGACACTGAGTTGCAATTCTTAAAGAAAAAGCCATTGAATATAGACTTGGGTAAAAAAATGGTGTTTGAGACACATTTGTACTCATGGTCTGGAATTGGAACCCTTAAATTGAGAGAGATATGGACAAAGCAACCATTGAATAGGATATGTGCTAACAATGTCAAAGCGATAGACCATAGAGCTGGATTCCTTACTATCGGAAAGAATGCAACTCCTTTGATTTTTACTGAGTTTGGATTCAACGAGGCAGGTTCTTCGGTGGAAGACAACCGATTCTTGACATGCCTTCAGACTTATCTTCTTGGAAATGATATGGACTGGGGATTTTGGGCTTTCCAAGGTACCTACTACCTAAAGAAAGATCAGGTCCAAGTCGAGGAGTCATTTGGTGTAATGGATGCAACATGGCATAACCTTAGATATCCTAACTTCACGGACAAGTTCCAACTTTTGCAAAGGAAGAATATTGGTAATCTTTTTTAGTTTAGTTATCATGATTTATATCAATTAATGTTCTTTGAAGCATCTGCATAAAATATCTTATCTTATCTAAGTTGTGTGTTCTTGATGTAGAACCTAACTCCAAGGCTCCCATTGTAAATATCTTGTACCATCCACTGTCCGGTCAATGTGTTCAAGTGAATGACAAGAATGAAGTTGAACTTGGAAGATGTGAGACCAAAACTAGATGGGTTCGTGCAGAGAATGAAACTAAAATCATTTTACATGGCACTAAGAAGTGCTTAACCACAACTGGTGAAGGGCTTCCTGTTAT
The DNA here is from genome assembly GCF_004118075.2 of Vigna unguiculata. Lineage (NCBI taxonomy): Eukaryota > Viridiplantae > Streptophyta > Magnoliopsida > Fabales > Fabaceae > Vigna > Vigna unguiculata. Next base: position 33,382,309 of record NC_040288.1, read on the forward strand.
AGTTTCGGATTGTGAAAGGAATAATAGTTCTTGGAGATCTGCATCTCTTTCTAAACTACACTTGGCAACTATGAATCAACAACAGGAACAACTTTGCTTACAAAAGGATTCTAACTCATCTACCATTGTGACGTCAAAGTGTATCTGCATAAAAGATGATTCTCTTTGTCTTGATGATCCTCAAAGCCAGTGGTTCCAACTTGTTCAAACCAATGTGTAGCTTAGGTTATTAAGAGTCTAAAATTAGTATTGCAAAAACCCTTTTATTTTTTATTTTTCATATTTTTCTTTATTATTTTATATTCTGCCTACTTCAATTTAGCATTTATTAATATGTTTGGGTGTATTATGTTTAGGATAAATTAAATCTCAAATAAAATAAATATTTAATTTTCATCTTCAAAGTCAAAATGTACATTGTAAGTTTTATAAGAAAGTTTTTAAGATTTTCTTATAATGGTATTAAGAATGTCATATTATTATTTATTACTTTATTATAAAATTATAAAACTAATATAAAAGGCTTAATACAATCTTATTTTTAATTTGCAGGATTTATCACTTAAATTTTCATTTTATATTTAAACTTGTTTTTGTTAATAAATATTATTCAAAAAATTTACCCGTAACATTATAATATACTTTATTTTGTTTTTATATATGTACTTTTAAGTGTCAAAATTTATATAAATGTGTACCATTTTCAATTTTTAATGTGAGCTATATTTTTCAATCTTATTTTATGTATTATATCATAATTATTATGTTATTATTATGGGTTATTTTATTAATTGTATTATTGTTAACTTTATTATTGTTAATAATATTATCAATTATTGGTTATATTGTACATTATACTACCTATTTTATAGAAGATTTTACTCATTATTAGTTATTTTATTAATGTTTTCCGCTATCCCATACTCGTGATATTAATTAATTACTTTTTATAAAATTATATAAATTATATATATTTTAAATTAGAATATCAAATAAAATTTTATGAGAATCAAAACATTTATTAAATTTGTAAACACAGAACAAACCTAGTTGATAAAATTTAAAAATATTTTTTAAAAAATATATAGGAAAATAAATATTCAAATTAAAAGATATTTTAAATGTATGTTTACTTTAATTTTTTAAATTGTAATGATATCTTGTTTTATACACTAATTTTATTTAATTTTCTTTAACTGGTTGAAAGTTATTTTATAACTATTTTGTTCTTCAAAATAATACACATTATTAATAGAGAATAAATATCTCATTGGCTATAGTAAGGACTATGTACTATCTCATTATAAAGCATTTCATTTGCATCTTCTATTGCTCTAAGTATGATGAACATTGACAAACAAAAGACTTAACCACTTATATATTTTGAGTGGAAGTGTTTATTCCACTGTTCCAAACATTTCAAATTTATAAGAATATTTTTATAAGAATGTTTTAAGATTATTTTTATAACGATTTTAAGAGTTATCATTATTCTAAGAATGTCATAAACTACTAAAAAACTCATATTTCCTATCAATTTTATTTTGAAAATTTTTTCGTAGGAAATACTTACAAATTTTGTTGTGAAAAAAATTATAAGAAATTGCTACCAATTTTCTTGCAAAATATTTTGTATAAAACACTTTTTGCAATAAATTTTGTAGCAAATACTTGCAAATTTAATAATTTTGTAGAAAATGACTACCCACAATGGAATTACATGTCAATTAAAATTCTTAGAAAAAATGGCAGAAAAAAGTCTTTTCTTCCAAATTTTTTTAACAAATTTGCAAAAAAAATCTCATATAATATAAGAATTTTTAGTTGTGATACTATTTTTAATTCTAAATTTAAATGTAATTTGTAAGTTTAAATTCACTAATTATTATAAAATTCATATAAATGCTTAATACGTCATTATAAATTTAAAGGATTTTATCGCTTTCATTTTCATTTTACATTTAAACTTGTTTTTCTTAATAAATATTATGGTGTATTATTCAAATTTACCCGTAACATTATACTTTACTTATTTTTATTTTTTTAACTTTTAAACGTTACAATTTTCATAAATACGTACCACTTTCAATTTTTAGGGTGAACAACGTTTTCAATCTTATTTTATATATTATATCATAATTATTATTTATTATTATTGGTTATTTTATTAATTTTATTATTGCTATTAATATTATCATTTGGTTATATATTATATCATACTTACTAATTTATATCAGATGTCAATGATTGTTGGTTATGTTATTAATGATTAACCATGTTAACGATAAACTTTAAATGTAATGATCTATTCAATATTTTCTTGAAACATTGATTTCAACCCTAGTCTTTTTTTTTTTACGGTGGATCCTAATACTAGTCGTTGAAAGATTATTTACAGCTATTCATGAGAGATTCGCAGTGAAAACAAATTATTCAATCTAATTTTATATATATACTAAAAAAGGTAAAGAAGATCAAACTTTTTTAATAAATTATTATAATTTAAATTCGTGCTTATGTTTATAATCAAACAACATATCTTTATCACAACTATTTTATAGTTAAAGAAATAAATTATTCTCTTAAAAAAATCTTACGTGAAATCTACAAAACGTGTATATAATTGAAATAGATTATTTAAGATATAGTTGTTGTTTATTAAGAGATTATATATGACTTTTATCACAATATTTTATCCTTAAAAAGATAAATTATTCTCTTACAAAAACCGTTAGTGAAATCTACTAAGATATATACAGTTGAAATAGATTATTTAAGATATAACTGTTTCTTATTCGGAGATTATATATCTACAATGCATCTACTAATTATTCTATCATTTATCTTTAAGTTCAAAGTTCTTCCTATAAAACAAGGATTACAGTGAAAAATAATCACACTAGATTCAGAGAAGAAAGAAGCAAAGAATTCTGAAAGATATGAACAATCAGTTTCAAAGCAATGAGTTTCCTCCATCATCCTCGTCTTCTCCACCTCTAGCATCACCTACTCAATCACCATGCTTACCAACTGCAAGTTACAGGAGATGGAGTGAAGAAGAACACAAGTAAGTACAACTTTTTTTACTTAAATGTTTTTTTTTATTGACTAATGTTACTTGTTAGTTTTTGTTAGCGGTAATAGTTGAACCTCTATAACTTTTCTCATCTTTTGTTCCAAACTCACCAAATCAATTTTATTTATCCATTTTTTTGGCATTTCTCTCTCATCTAACCACTAAGTCACCTTATCACTCTATTGCGGGTTGCACAATTGTCCCGTAACGAAGGTCAGGTGGGCCAAGTCACAATACAAGTAGGATTCTTAGTTGGACAATTGCTAAGGGGGAGATTGTTGCATGTGACATCAATTGTCCCGTAACGGAGACTAAGTGTGCCGAGTCATAATCGAATCGTGACGCTTGAACTGTTATACTCCTAAATAAAAAGAGTTGTGACCAGACTAAAAGATATAGCTTTTGACCTAGTACTAAACACTGAATCGTAACAGTTTAATCAATTCTTAATTACGATTTTGTTTCCAACAGGTTGTTCTTGATAGGACTCGAGAAATACAAAAAGGGACGATGGACGAATATTTCAAGGTATGTGGTGAAAACCAGGACTCCAGCACAAGTTGCAAGCCATGCTCAAAATTACTACAAACATTTGGCCGCACTCAATAAAGACAAAAGAAAAAGTATTGACGACGTGAAAACATTGGACAACGAGGATGTCTCTCCTCCTCATGATCAAGTTCATTTGCAAAATGACAATGTCTATGTTCCAGTTGATTTGCAAAACGATGAAGTTCATCTGCAAAATGACGACGTTTATGTTCGAGATTCCCAAGTTGATGTGCAAAATGATGAAGTTCATCCACAAAATGACGATGTCTATGTTCCAGATTACCAAGTTGACCAACCTATTTTTGCTGATCTGGACTTCTTAAACGTAATGATAGATACGGTCTAAATAATTGTTTTGTTTAGTTTTTTAAAATATTGAAGGGTTAAAAAGGTTAATAAATAGCTTGATGAATAATGATTGTGGTCGGAAACATTTTTCTTATTTTGTGTTTTCTCTAATCTCAGCAGTAATAAAATAAGGTATTTGGTGATAACACTTTTTTTTAGTGTGCAGGGATATCAAAAAGCGAATACAAATTTCGTTATCTCATATTATCTTTAGAGAAAAATTCATTTCTATTATGGTAGATGGATATATATTCGTATTCATATTTTGTTTTTTTTACTATTTCAAATATTAATTAATTAATTTTTATAAAATAATACAAATTATAGTAAACAAAAAATAATATTATCATGTATTCAATATTAAAAGAAAATACCAAATAAAATTTTATGAAAATCAAAATATTTATTAAATTTATAAATATTAATGAAATTTAGTTAATAAAATTTAAAAATATTTTTAAAATAATATAAAAAGAAAATAAATATTAAAATTATAATATATTGTTTGATGAAAATCACACAAAAAATAAAAATTAAATTAATTAAAATATAATTTTAACATAAATATTTCATTTTTAAATTTCGATATACGTTGAATATGGCGATAAATATATGAATTGTTTACTTTAGACCATAATATGCAGGAAAATTGTTTACCACAACATCAATATATCAATTTGTAATTCTTTATGATGGAATTGATTTTTGAGAAGTAAATGTTAATGTTACGTACGTCATGTGTAGGTGAGTCAAATATGTGTGTTTTACGAAATAATATATTGAAAGACAAATATAAATAAATAAATTACATCATAAATTTCAAATATAAATTAGAAGAAATTATTCAACACAACCCAAAAAAAAAACACAGAGCAAATTCATAAAATTTGGCAGCTTGATAATGGTTAGTGACCTTTTCCTTATTGGCAGCAATGAAAATACAAAGATGAGATAGGCCACTCTTGTTAATTATTACTTAGTTCCAAAAACTTTCACATTTTTTATTTAAGCAGTGAGGCATGGCTAATTATTAATTTTTATTTACAACTAAGTTCTAAAAACAATTCCCAATTTTAAGTTTAATTTATTGCATTTGGCTATTCGAAATATGTGACTTTCTAACGACCCAATTGTTTTTTATGCACAGAATATACATATTTTATTTCAGTATTAGTGTATGTATCTTCCTTTCAAAATTTTAAGAAGAAAACTATATCACAAACGAAGCATAGGTTCACAAAAATATTCAGAGGCTATAATGATTTGATGATAAAACGGACCAAAACCATTTCCTACAGACACCAGGAATCATCATCATGGCAGAAGCAGCAAAAAGGTAAATAAAAAAAAAAAATTATACTCAAATTTTGTTCTGTTTCTGCTTTGCTTTTAAAGCTATTCTGTTACATATCTATTAAGGTAGCTAAAGAAGTTATGAAGCTTGAATTTGTCAAGAAGCACTGTCATGAAACAGGTAGCATAACATGAACAGAAAATCACAGCTAAAATCTATAGATATAAAACTCAGAGAACATTTTAAGAAAATCATTAGTCCTTGACTTTGTGTTGTGAAAGTTTATTGTATCCATGCACAGACCAAATATGAAATTAGTGTAAATTTTCATAAGATAATCATCAACAATTGTGTAGGTATGCAGTAGTGACAGGAGCTAACAAGGGGATTGGTTATGGAATATGCAAGAAACTGGGTTTGAATGGGATCGTGGTGGTGCTAACAGCTAGAAATGAGAAAAGGGGTTTGGAAGCAGTGGAGAGATTGAAAGAGTTTGGCCTTTCAGAGTTTGTGGTTTTTCATCAACTTGATGTGACAGACCCTTCTAGTGTTACTTCCTTAGCACAATTCATCAAAACCAGATTTGGAAAACTTGATATATTGGTGAGTGTCACAGTGGTATACACCTAAGTTTTTCAAATTCTTAAAGAAGAAACAACAAAAAAATTTCTGGGTTTCATGCATATCCATACATTTGGCATAATAATTAGTGTTGCAGGTGAATAATGCAGGTGTTCCTGGGGGAATAGTAAATGCAGAGAATTATCTTAGAAGGGTAAGGTTCCATGTTATGTAATATATGTAATATATTTCTGATTCTCATTGTATAATGGTATAGCTTTCTTTGCCCTTGTAGAAAAGGGGTGAAAAATTGGATTGGAATCTGATAGTGTATCAAAATTATGAGTTAGCCAAAGAATGTGTTGAAACAGACTTCTTTGGTGCAGAGAGAGTAACTGAAGCTCTTCTTCCTCTGCTTCAACTCTCCACTTCACCAAGAATTGTCAATATTTCTGGTCAAATAGGACTATTGAAGGTAAATTTAAATTCAAAACATATATGAGTAGTTTTGTTCACATTTTTTCTTTGAGAATGAAGGAAGTTCTGCAAAAACAATGAAAAAAAGGCAAGTTCTGATTACATCTCTTCCTCTGGTTTCAGCACATACCAAATGAGTGGGCAAGAGGAGTTTTGAATGACATTGAGAATCTGACAAATGAGAAACTTTATGAGGTGCTTAGAGAGTTTCTGAAAGATTACAGAGAAGGATCATTGGAATCAAAAAATTGGCCACTTGTGGTTTCTGGTGTGACCATGGCAAAAGCAGGTATAAATGCTTACACAAGGATGCTAGCTATGAAGTTCCCTCATTTTTGCATAAATTGTATATGCCCAGGCTCTGTCAAGACTGATATAAACCACAACCAAGGCTTGTTAAGCATTGATGAAGGTGTTGAAAATCCTGTTAGGCTTGCATTGTTGCCTGATGATGGTCCTTCTGGCCTCTTTTTCTCAATGGATGAAGTCATTCCCTTTTGATCTACACTGTTTTTCACTGTCATAATCTCAAGAGAATAATTTGTGTACATAATAGTGTGTAAATACGTTATGATTGTTGCTTGAAACTAATAAGCTACCTATTGTTTTGTAATATTCAAGTTTTAGTTAAATATACCATTTTTTTTTAATTTTAATTTAGTCGGTCATATTCTATGAAACTTGAATGCGCCTCATCAATAGTGTATGTATCAGTAAAATGTTCAATTTAAAATACATTTTTTGTCTTTAACATGATTTTGACATGACTCCAATATAATGTTAATAACCACAAATTCAATGATTTTCTGAAAAAAACCCATGAACTTATAAATTTATCACATAAGTTTCTATTATGATTATAAAAATAAAGAAAAAATATTACATGATCACTATTTTTCACTTTTTTGAATATTAAATTTATTTTTGTGTTAGTTGACAATGTGTTAATTGAAATTTTGTATGCATGTCGTGTTCCATATTCTATATCTTTCAATTTAACCGTATCTCTGTATCTGTAACCGTGCTCGTATCGTATCCGGATTTCATATGTCATAGTTACATTGAAATTATATTACTTAATGAAGGCGAAGATTTAGATTTCATAAATTCAACGCAATACAATTTTTCTAATCAATATCTGTAACGAAACACCATTCACACAAGTTCAATAGTTCTAAATTCTTTGAAAAGAAATTATAAATCTTAATGTGACCTTTTGCATTCCCTGGGCCATCAACTACAATAATCTTCTCATTAGACGAGTGGTTTTTTTCTTTTTTACTTCAAACTTTTACATATCTAAAAAACTAATGAGACAAATGGTAGTCATTTCTATCTCCAAAAAATTGTTTAAATCATAATTTTTTGCATTATCAGTAACACCTCAACATTAATCCTTAATCAGCTAACACCATGCATAAAGCAATTTGTTACACTTTAGTGCATTTGAAATTTCTAGTCTGAACATTGAAAATTTTCTAAATACATTATTTGAAAATTTATTTTACTTGCCATCTCAATATAGATATTTAACTGAACCAAATAAAACACCGTCTAAAAGAAGATATATTAAATTTGATACTAATACTATTTGTAGTTTTCCAAATGATCCAAATAGCGAAGCGGATAAGAACAAACATAAAATTAAATAACAATCAATACAAGGAGTAAATTATATATTTGTAATCTTACCTATTTACATTTAATTGCTAATGATGAAGTTAAATTAACATTATCATACGTGGACACGTGTTGAGAATTCGCAATGCAGGAATATATAATTTAAAGAAGGATACAAGATGAACAGGTGAAGCATTTCAATACCACACTCTCTGCAAGCAAACATTATCAACATGGGAGAAGAAGCACAAAGGTAAGAAAAAATTAAATGATACTCAAAAAGTTTTTGCATTTCTATGTATGTAACCTTCAGTTTGTTATATATGTATGTGTGAGTTTGGACCTGTAAAAGCAAATGAAAAATCAGAAAAATCCAGAGATTCACAGAATAAAAGCTTAATCAGAAACATCATTGTAGTCATGCACAAACCTAAATATTATGAACTTAATAATGATTCTATGCATTTTTTTCACAAGAAAATAGTGTTTATCATAGTCATAAACTGCAGATCTTGGATATACAGGTATGCAGTAGTGACAGGAGCTAACAAGGGAATTGGTTATGGAATATGCAAGAAACTGGCATTGAATGGAATTGTGGTGGTGCTAACAGCAAGAAATGAGAAAAGGGGTTTGGAAGCAGTGGAGAGATTGAAAGAGTTTGGTCTCTCAGAGGTTCTAGTTTTTCATCAACTTGATGTCACTGACCCTCCTAGTGTTGCTGCTTTGGCACAGTTCATCAAAACCAGATTTGGAAGACTTGACATCTTGGTACAAGTTTATGTGTCTCACTATTTTTCCACTCCTTTTTCAACTTGTTCAGATTAATTGCAGTATTGGTATCATTGATTTTCTCAGATTCTTAAGGAACAAACAACAAAAGTATTTTCTTGATTTCCTTCATTTTTTCTTTCATCTTTTTGGGGTGTAGGTGAACAATGCAGGTGTTCCTGGGGGACTGGTAAATGGAGAGAATGTTCTTAGAAAGGTAAGGTTAATCCCTTCCATGTCTTTACAAATACATGTCAAGCCATTAATTGGTTGGTTGAAAATTACTCATTCGAAAAATGGTTATATATGTTTTTAGTCTCTAAATTTTGACGCAAAATTAAATTTTTTTTTGGTTTAAAATTTTAATACATTTTGATCTCTAAACTTTAAAAAATAAATAAAATATAGTTATTTTACGTTAAATTTCATTGATGTATTAAATACATTTTAAATTGACATTAGAGTTATTTATACTATTTAATATATTTTCACTTCAATATCAGATGAGAAATATATTTGATATGTAAAAAAAATAATAATATAATTGGTTAGTAAAATTATATTTATTCATTTTTCAAATTTGAAAACTAAAATATATCAAATTTAGGACAACAACTAAAAACATATTTAATTTTTCAAAAAATAATTGCATAAATATATAGAAATAGAAATAGAAGCACCATGTAAATTTAACTTGATGGGTGCACGTCTATAAATAAGAACATAAGTAAAAGTAGAACATAAATTTAACTTTTTTTTTCATACATTCACAAATACTTAATAAAATTAATATTAATATATAATTTTTTTTTATTATAAAAACTACAAACCTTTATACAATGACAAAAATTAAAATTTTCTTCTCATACAACTCTTTTAAAAAATTGACAAACCTTTTAATACAATTTTTTTTCGACAGTTTATTCAGTTGTAATGACAATCCTCAATTTTAACTCTTTAATTCTTAGAATAGTTTATTTATTACTCACTTCTTTATATACAAGTAAGAATCAACAATATATGTGTTATTTTTCCTTATATAAAGATGTGTCCAACAATGATGAAACCATAGAAATTTTTAAAACCTTGATGTCAGGGTGACGTACAATTAATTGCAATTGGGAAACATTTTTCAGAAGCTGAGTTGACTATTGTAATGTTAACTACAGAATTATCACATGGTATAGTCCATGATTTGAAACACTGCATGTGCATGCCTCGAGATTGAGGCTGTTAGAAGGTTACAAAAAAGAATTGTAATAATTTTATTGGGTGCATGTTTAAATACTTCATAAAATAACTATTAATAATAGATACTGGTCAATGGTATTTGGTCCTGGTGCTTTGTCTTCAACTTTAAAGTCATTAAATACTTATTTAATTAGTATATTTTATTTTATATATATAGTAAAAAGGACAATGAGAAACTTTTTTTGACATTTTTTTTCAACATACTAGACTTTTTTTCTTCTCTTTTCAACTCTCATCAAACTTTTTTTTTTCGTCCATTAACATGTTGTCATGTGTGTATTGTCAAATTTATCAACAAAACTTTGTTAAAAAAATAATTTTCCACAGTAAAAACTCTCGACAATATCTTTGGAAGATTCGTTTAACTCAAATTGTGTTTAAAGTAAATATAGAAAAAAAAAATAATTCTTTCTAGAACAAAATAAAAGTTTTATGAATTTATACTTAGAATATACATAAGTTATGTATTTGAAATATCTATTTTTATGATGATTATATTTAAATAGCTTATCACGTTCATGTTTCCAAAAAATGTTAAGAGTATCAAAACTAGTTTATATATATTTTCCACTTTTATAACCTATCAAATCGTTCGCCAAAAGTAAGATCATGATGAAACCAAATTTAAATTTTAAGGCTTAATTATCATTTTGGTCCCCTAATTTATTGGGTTGGTTCACTTTGGTCCCCTTATTATTTTTAGGTTCAATTTGGTCCTCTAATTCTTTAAAAGGTTCAATTTGGTCCCTGCCGTTAAGTCAACTTTAACACCGTCTCCGTACATGCCACGTGTCATTTTGTGGAATTTTCAAATTTTTTTTATTTTATTTTTTTAAAATTTTTTAAAATTTTCTTTTAAAAAAAATTATACTGCCACGTGTCACCTTATGGTTGTGACACGTGTAACCTTATGGTTGTGACACGTGGCAGGTCACGATTGTGCCACGTGTCAAACTAACATTGGTTGTTTTCAATTTAGTCCTTCTATTTACCATTTTGATTCAATTTAGTCCCCCAATTTTTTAAGATGATTCAATTTTGTCCTCTCTAATTTGATACCAAATTAGTAATTAAGCTTAATTACAATTTATATATACATATTAAAATAATTTTTATTATATTTATAGATTAAATTACTCCATCTAACTATTCAAATTATTATTTTTTTACATGTATAGAAACTTTCAAGTGTAAAAAATTACAAGTGAAAAATATAACAAATGAAATAACATGAGTATTTAGGGAGTGATTTGATGTATAAATGGTAAAAAATTATTTAAACATGAATTTATAAATTATAATTAAGCTTAATTATTAATTTGGTCTCAAATTGGAGAGGACAAAATTAAATCATTTTAAAAAATTGGGGGACTAAATTGAATCAAAATTGTAAATAGAGGGATTAAATTGAAAACAACCAATGTTAGTTTGACACGTGGCACAATCGTGACCTGCCACGTGTCACAACCATAAGGTTACACGTGTCACAACCATAAGGTGACACGTGGCAGTATAATTTTTTTTTAAAAGAAAATTTTAAAAAATTTTAAAAAAATAAAATAAAAAAATTTGAAAATTCCACAAAATGACACGTGGCATGTACGGAGACGGTGTTAAAGTTGACTTAACGGCAGGGATCAAATTGAACATTTTAAAGAATTAGAGGACCAAATTGAACCTAAAAATAATAAGGGGACCAAAGTGAACCAACCCAATAAATTAGGGGACCAAAATGATAATTAAGCCAAATTTTAAAAACCAAATACTTTAACAACTCTTAAGAGTATATTGTTTAAACTATTGAGTATGAATTTATGTGCTTTAATGGTGTTTCTTGTTTTTTTTGTTCTTGTAGAAAAGGGGCGAAATATCAGATTGGAATATAATAGTTCCACAAAATTATGAGTTAGCCGAAGAATGTGTTGAAATAAACTTTTTTGGTGCAGAAAGAGTAACAGAAGCACTTCTTCCCCTCCTTCAACGATCCACTTCACCTAGGATTGTCAACGTCTCCTCTAGAAGAGGTGTATTGAAGGTAAAATTATACAAAAATTATTATTTTTTGTTTCATTATACTAAAATTGAAATAGATCAAATAATTATTATATTTTTCTGGGTTAACTATATTTTTTTATTTCTTAACTTTAAGTGAAAATTAGAATTAATTCATCTTCGAAACTTTGAACCAATTTAGTATTTTATCTTTAAAATAAGTGCATTTAATCCTTTTAACCAAATTTTATTTGTTTCAAATGCGTTTTATGATAACATTTGAAGTGTTGACACATTTTTGTTTTAATGTTAGCTGAGAAACGCGTTTGAAACGTTAACTAAACTTGATGAAAATTGGTTGAAAGGACCAAATTCAAGAGTTTCTAAAATTGGAATACTTAATTAGATCAAAGTTTTGAAGAGGAACTAATTCTAATTTTCATTAAAAAATAAGGGAGCAAAAATATATTTAATCTTTTTCTTATCAATATAAACTTATTTTGTTTTTGCTTATTTGTTGTTTCAGAATATACCAAATGAATGGGCAAGAGGAGTGTTGAGTGACATCAATAACCTTACAAACAAAAAACTTCATGCGGTGTTAAGAGAGTTTCTAAAAGATTACAAAGAAGGATCATTGGAATCCAAGAATTGGCCACCTGTTCTTTCCGGCTACACCATGTCTAAAACAGCCTTAAATTCTTACACAAGAATGTTGGCTAAGAAGTTTCCTCGTTTTCGCATAAACTGTTTGTGCCCTGACTTTGTGAAGACTGATCTAAACCAGAATGTAGGGTTTTTAACCATTGATGAAGGTGCTGAGTGTCCTGTCAGACTCGCTTTGTTGCCAGATAATGGTCCCTCTGGTCTCTTTTTCTTAAAGAATGAAGTACTTTCCTTTTTCTAAACCACATTTCATTTTCCTATTATTATATTGCAATGGATGTATTTCTCGTTCGATCAAACTCTTTATGTCTGTTATATTCTCTGAATCAATATTACTCTAGACATATCAAATTGTTTCTTGTTCTTTTTCAAATATTTTTACTCACTTTTAGTCAATCACTCCAATTACTTTTTAATTATTTATTTTGATATTTTTAAGTAGTGTGATGTGACAATTAAAAAGTGATTAGAATGATGAATTAAAAGTGAGTCAAAATATCAATAAATGTATAGACACACATAAAGGTGTTACTAACAAAGTAGATCCATGCATTGAGGTGACTCTGGAGGATTGATAAACATCACATCTTTATTCGTGAAATGAATCAAACAACCATTTATGGTAAATACTTAAAGGAACATCTTTAAAATTTTTCTAATTGATTCGATTGTAGAATATTTTGAACTAATGGTGCATGATTAAACCTCTTTTTATGTGTATAAATATGCGGTGGTCATTTGATAGTATGTTATCAGGTTTTTTTTTTTTTTTTTTAATTTCAATGTGTCATAATATGATGTGAATATTAGAACTTGTATCACAAAACTTATTCCATATTATAGAAACACACTCTTTTACTTATTCCTTTGAACTTACTTTCTTGTATAGATTTAACTTTATTATAAATCACAAAATTTGATAGGTTTCACAATTTATTTAATAACTCTCTCATCTTAATTTAAAGATTTAGTAAATTTTAACCAAAATAAAAAATAAAAAGAGGGTTACAAGGTGCATTTTTAGCACTTCTCATTTGATTATATAATATTCTTTTATAAAATTGATGCAAAGCGATCATTATACTAGGCTGAACACAGAATACAATGTATTCAATATAATTAGATTGGCACAAACCAAACCTTTATTCTATAATTTTTTTTCATGACAATTAATACTGATAGGTGTTCTTAAAAGAGACAAAATAACTAAACTAAAATTCAATTTTAATTCTATAATTTTTCATGACAATTTTTATTCTCCAATTTTAAAAAATGGAATAGTTTTGTTCCTCTATTATCAAATTGCTTAAAAAAAATGTGGTATGTTGCCAAGTAATAATAACTTTAACAGTTAACTTTATAGTACACTAGTTTAAACACACGGGTGCAATAGGTGCTGTTTGCATCTGTGTATTATTTAAATATCCATAAATTATTTAAATTTTGAAAATAGTAATTATATAGATAAAATTAGAAAAATAAATATGTATATAGTTAAAAATTTTAATTATTGAATTAAATAATATTGTATAAATAATATTTTATTATAAATAATTATTTAAATTTAAAAAATTAATTTTTAAAATGATAAAATAATAAATCATTCTTTTATAATAAGTAGTTATTTGATTTCAAAGAAGTAATTACTAAATTTATCAAAATGATAAAACTAAAAATTGATATTTTTATTATTAAATAATTATTTAAATTTAAAAATAATAATGAAAAGGGTAAAATGAAAAAAAAGAGAAAAACACGTAATATATATATATATATATATATATATATATTAATTTTATACTTCATTAAATTTTTAAAATTAATGAATTAATAATAAAATATTAATCTAAACTTTTTGTTACACATTTATAATTTTTAATGAATAATCAAAAATAATCCCGATAAAAAAACTAGTAGTTATAGATATTGTGGAGTAAAATAGTTTAAGTTTTCAATTTTTTCACACACACAAAATGGTTTATTTGAAACACAATTTCGTGGCTATGGTATGTGCCGATTAAGGAACATAAGGTTCGAAGTGCAAACACAAAATAAGATAGGGGATGACACTTCTTTGTGCTGAAACCAACCAAAAATGTGGGCCATTAACACCGAACCTCGTAGAAGCTATCGTGAATTTTCGTTCAACACAAAGTTCAAAAGCATTTAAGTCATTCGGCCATTAGCACAGTTGTTTTGTTTGAACATAATTGGAAAGACATGAAAAAAGAGGCACCTCAACCATTTATCAGCAGCTTGTTTCTGACCACTATTTTTTCATCTGCAACAACTTTCCTCATTCAAGTGTAATGGCAGAAACAACAAAAGGGTAAAAGCAATTTCCTCTTTTTCTTCAACATACTCTGAATTTGGCCACAATCTTCATATGAACATAACTTCAGTGAATCGTATCCACGTTAGCTTAACTTGTGAAGTTGTTTTGTAGTTATGCTGTTGTCACAGGAGCAAATAAGGGAATTGGATTTGCAGTATGCAAGCAATTGGCTTCAAATGGATTCACTGTGGTGCTCACAGCCAGAGATGAGAAGAGGGGTGTTGAAGCTGTTCAGAAACTCAAAGAACTTGGTCTCCCTGGCCATGTTGTTTTTCATCAACTTGATGTTACTGATCCAAAAAGTATAAAATCGCTCGCAGATTTCATCAAAAACCAGTATGGGAAACTGGATATCTTGGTAAGAACAAAACTTTTGTTGGTTGTATAATCTTGTCATCAACCTTTTTTCTAGATCAATGGATAGAGTAACATAAACATACTTTACCTTTTCCAGAGCGTTACAGATATACTTTGTGGAGAAATATTCATACCCTCAGACAGTTGATTTGTTTTTTGTGTGATTCATGAAATGTATCAGAATGTTCTTACTTCATGTTTCACATGTTACATTATAAACAACACAGTTTGGTTCTAGTTATGATCTATATATATACTCATTCGAGTTAATCTGCAGTAAGTATTTGAAACATGGAAATTGCGTAGGTAAACAATGCTGGAATTCCTGGGGCACATGTGGACGGTGAGGCTTTGTCTTCTGCTGGTATTATGGTATGATGGTTTTTCCCCAGTTTAAGAGTTTTCTGAGCAAAACTTGTAATATTGGAAATTCACATCACTTATAGATGTTTCCATTAATCAATTCATCAAAGAAATGAAGTTTATTGTTGTGTTGTTTGATGCAGGAAAATGCTGGTCTTGTTGATTGGAGTAAAATAGTAACTGAAACCTATGAATTAGCCGAAGCAGGTCTTAAAACAAACTACTATGGAGTGAAGGAATTAACCAAAACACTTATTCCCCTTCTTCAGTTTTCAAGCTCCCCAAGAATTGTAAATGTTTCCTCATCCATGGGAAGGCTTGAGGTATGTGAGTGAGATCCACTGATACCAGCAATTAACTTTTGCCACTCACTTTGTAATTATGCATAACATAATTACGTACCTTTTTTAGATCATCCTGGTGTGTATAAATACCTATCTTTAGTGCATGATAAGACATTCAAATCATCTATCTTACTTGTAATAATTTTTTGCAGAATATGAAGGATGGATGGCCTAAAGAAGTACTTAGTGATGTTGAAAACCTTACAGAAGAAAAGATTGATGAGGTTTTGAATGAATATCTAAAGGACTTTAAAGAGGGTTCACTAGAAACCAAAGGGTGGCCTTTTGCAATGTCTGCATATAGTGTCTCAAAAGCTGCTCTTAATGCCTACACAAGGGTTGTGGCAAAGAAGTATCCCTCATTCTGCATCAATGCTGTTTGTCCAGGCTATGTTAAAACAGATATAAACTATAATACAGGTATTCTCACACCTGATGAAGGTGCTGAAGCTGCAGTGAGATTGGCACTGCTACCAGATGGTAGCCCTTCTGGCCTCTTTTTCTTTAGAACTGAAGAGAAACCATTTTGATCATGAATTGTTGCTAGAGAAAAAAAAAAGAAAAAACAATTATGGGTAATACATGAAGCCATGTTTGTTGTTACACTTCCAAAAACTTGAAACCTTCACGTTAGCTCTTGATGGACGTGCTTTAACTAAGTTCTTGCAATAAAAATAAATAATTATGTCCATGGAGTAATGTTGTTTATGATGTTTAAACTTGTTTTACTTTATCAAATTAACGAGTAATGTTGAAATTAATGAATAAAAAGCTAAATATGATATTCAAAATATGATATTTACAAATGTTATTTAATAACTACGCTATTTTTTTTCTTCAGTCTTTTACATTCCTCTTTCTTGTTCCTATTTTTTCTGATTAAAATAAAATCCCCTATTTGGAAAAATCATATCCAGAAAAAAATGTGAGTCTTTTGATTAATAAACATCAAATTCCAGAACCCTTTGATTAAAACACATTCCTCTTCCCGAACACTCCTCCCAGAATGTCCTCCTTTCGCTGAAAATTGAATCTTTGAGCATTTGTTTCATCTTCACTTCTTTTTGATTGAGCACTCCAAACACGAAACCTCATCGAGCCTTTTTTTTTTTTTAAGCTAAAAAGCTAAAAAACAATTATGATGATTTTAATTGTCATTATTTATAAATTTAATATTATTTTAAACATGTAATAGAAATATCCCTTGTAATAAAAATATCATCATAACATTTATATTTAGTCGAAATTTTGGAGCACATGAAATTGAATTTTTTTTAAAATATTTGGGACTGAAATTAAATCAAATTAAAAAATATGATGATCAAATTGATATTCATACAATAATTCGACATGTGTTATCATATTAGATTGACATGTGGTATACAACCGACGTGACACGTGGCATAAATATATTTTTTTTAAATTAAAAAAAATACAAAATTTAAAAAAAATCAAAAAATTTAAAAAATGAGAAGCTGACACGTGACACTTACTTAACAGTGTTGGTTCTATACTAATGAAAATGACCTAATTGTTACTGATTTACAAAAATGTAGACCTAATTGAGACTAATAAAAATATGAGGACCAAATTAAAATTTTGATAAAAGACAAGGACCAACGAAGTATCTTAACCTATTATATATTATAGTCTGTGATCGTAAAATCTATGACAATATATGAACTCGTCACAGACAAAAAAAAATATGGTCATAAACATCGTTATACACATGTAATAACCCATCATATTTAATACGATTCATTTTGTAATGATTCTAAATACAATGTTTACATTTTAAATTGTACAATTTACAATAGATACAATAAAAGAAATTTATGGAGGTGCAAAAAGAAACTACCCTTAAATTAGTTCTCAACTTTCAGCCCGATGCGTATGTGTATAACTCTCACTGAAAATCCAACGCCACTTGTTGAAACAATGAAGTTTCTTCTTTCTCAATGGCACTTGATCAATAATGTGGGAGGAATTCATTTTGACCGGGTAATACGAGGGACTGAGTAATGTATTTCTTCTTGGAGTCTCATTGGAAGAATTGAAGAAAAGGAATTCAATTTCCGTATGAGTTTCTGTATATGTGCCAAGATTACACATCTTTCATGTTTATAATTCTTAATTAACTCATTAAAATTCTGAGTTTGAAGGACAAAAAGTGGAGTACAATGAGTTCTTTAAATGATAAAATTAAAAGAAAAATAAAATTTAGTAATTTTTAAAAAGTATTTCAAATACTTAAATAAAATAGAATCTTGAAATACACCCCCGTAAAATCTTAGAAAATGATATTTTAGAAGTCATAGTGGTTTAAAAATAGTGAGACTCGATTATTTTAGTATTAAAAAGTTTTGATATAAATAGAATTACTACAAATGAGTTTCATTATTTTAAAATACAACATCTCTCTAGAAACCTTTTTTCTAGAAACTTTTTCTCTAGAGTTCTTTGAATTCTCTCTAGGAGTTTTGTTTTTTCTAGTCATTTGATTGAAGAACCAAGACTGTAGGATTGATCCTCTCGACGAGCTCTTCAAGTTGAACAAATTAGTTTATCTGTCGCGTAAGTTAAGTTTCCACCCTCCTTTTGGTTTATTTCTGTTTTCTATTGCATGTGAGTTCTCTCCCGCTTGCATGCGTCGTTTTATTCATCAGTATGAGTCTCTGCTAATCAATGATCGTAATGGTATGTCCTGATTGTTTTTGTGATGTTTCTATGTATAGATAGAGCATCCTGTGGAGTTAGAGGTGTATGACGTTCATAAAGTTGTTTAAATAGAGAATATCTGGCAAGGGAAGCTAATTGCATTACTTTTAAGTTACAAGTATGTTGAAATTGTAATTGTATGTTTGTATTGTGACTTGTGATTGGTTGTTTTATCTGAAATGTTGAATGATTTGTGATATATGAAAGGTATGAAATCTAAGGGTTTAAATTTTGTTCGTAAAGAAATGTTGATGTTTAGTATTGTAATTGAGGTCAATTAGTATTGATGTTTGTTTGATACTTGATTTTGATATGTGTTTTGACGTTGCAAAGGTTCTTGGGTTGTCTAGACTGGCTTGAGTATGCATAATTATGCAGAAATCATATACTGCAGAATTATGCAGACTCATCAGACGAGCATTACTCGTTGGACAAATGGGCTAATATGCAAAATTTTGCAGAATGCTGATCTGTAGAATTATGCAGATTTGCTGGGCGAGTTTCATAGTCAGGGACTTTTTGATTTGCAAGTCGTCGGGCAAGTAATTCTCGTTGGGTGAATTAATTGAAATACTTTCCTTTGAAGCCCTAGTGATACACTCGTTGGGTGAGCAATCTGTCGCTAGTCGAAAACGTACCTTTCGCCCAACACAAAGATGTGTTCAATGAGCAAATGGATCAGAACTTGAGCACAAGTTATTGATTTATTTAGAAGCTTTGTAACTGTTATGAATGATAGGTATATGATATGAGATTATTTATATGAGACTGAGTTGAGATCTGTTGATGCTAATCCAAGGAGGATTAGTTGTGGTTATGGTAGTGTGTGCATTGATGTATGGATTGTCTTGGCAAATATCTTGACGCTCTAATAACCATTCAAATTCTCAAGTAGAGAAGAATGAGGTATGTAGTGAGAGAAGCATGAGGTCCCTAACCTAAGAGTTTTTCCTTGACCAAAGGTGTTAATGGACTAACCTTCTATGTGGTAGAGTATAACTCCTTATCTATCGTTCTGCAGAGCGTGAGATGTCACTACAAGTACACAACTTGCTTGGATCCAATATCAATTCACGTATTCAAATAATGGAATTATACTTTTAGGTCTTTGTATGAAATAAGATGATTGGTTATGTATGATTTAAGTGATTGTGCTATTTAATGATTAAAACCATCTAGCACATTAGCTTACCCTTCTTTCTGTCTTTTGTTATTTGTCTTCCTTTTGCGATCACCTATTCGGTGAGAGCAACTGTGGTTGCAGTTTCAGAGACACCTATGGAGGATGAGGAGTCATTTATTAGATTGGAGGAAGGTCTCATTGGAAGATGT
Organism: Vigna unguiculata; assembly: GCF_004118075.2. Classification (NCBI taxonomy): domain Eukaryota; kingdom Viridiplantae; phylum Streptophyta; class Magnoliopsida; order Fabales; family Fabaceae; genus Vigna; species Vigna unguiculata. The sequence goes on from NC_040288.1 coordinate 33,402,366, forward strand.
TGTAAGTGGTTATTATGTGTTTAGAGTTAGAAATGTTTGATTTGTATAATTGATATATTTATATAGTCTTATCATTTGTAAGACTATATTAAAGACTAAATTAATATATTTTATACACTAGTTTATGTGTGTTGAACATTAATGTGAAGCTTCCTATTTTATTAGTTTTAAGTTGTTAAAATTGAGATGTTGTACACTCAAACAAAGATAATTAAAATTCCACTATTATTCACTTTCTTTTTTATACATATTTATATTAAAAAAATAAATTGTTAAATATTATTATAATATTTAAATTTGTCTCTTTTTTTTTTATAAATTTCAATTTTAAAATAAATATTTTGAAATAAAATTTTATTTTGACAATAAATTAAATTAATATATCCAAATAAATAATTAAAATATAAAATATTTTAATTACTCTATCTAGAAAAAATTTAAAAACCATACATCTCATTGAAAGTATAATATTGTCTTTTGGATAGAAAAATTCACAATCTATAAGACATTCAAATTCATTAAATATTTTGCTTATTAGATTAGATAATTTAAATTTAATAAAAAAAATTTCTTTGTTTAGTAAAGCATTTCGATTATCATCAAGTTCAAAATACTATTTGAATATCAAATATTTTTCACTTAATAAGTTTATGTTCTTCTCGAATTAACTAGTTGAAGCTCAAACTTGTTCAAACTTAAGTCGAGTCTAGTGAACTCAAATTAGCTTGAGTGAACTGAGTCAAATTTGGTCCACATTCGTATGAGTCTAGCTCGGTTCATATTCACTGGAGTTTGAATAAGTCATCTTATGTCTTATTATTAATTATTAATATATATATATATATATATATATATATATATATATATATATATAATACGTTTAATGAAAAGGTTATGAAAATAAAATTGTCAAATCTTTATAAAATTGAGGAGATGGGGTTTGAGAATTATCTTTACGGATTGTTAAACGATATCCATCCTCGAAAATTTCATAGGATTTTTTCACCCACTAAAATTGGTTAGTTTTTTAACACATTGATTCTCTTACTCTGTTTCGTCCCTGATCTCTTCTCTTCTCGCAAAACCACTCCTCAAGAGAGACCACCATGTGACGGGCACACTCACGGCGAACCCTCACCGCACTCAGGCACACTTTCCTAACTCTCACACTACACAACCGCACACACAAAGCAACAACCCTCAAGTTCTCTGTTAAAAAAACCCTTACTATAACTCTGTATAGAGTTATTACATCCTGATATGTGTGGTAAAAAAATTGCTAATCTTGTGTAACATATCAACTCCATTTGTTTCTAATAATGTTTTATATGAATACCAAAATAATTTAAAAGACAAAAGGCCTTAACATTGGATTTCATCCCTAAATTGCATAATTGTAGCCATATTTGAAATTTAAAGTGTTGATAAACACAGGTTATGCAACGATAATTGTAGCCATAGAAATTTTTAAAAGCTTGATGTTAGGGTCATATACAATTAGTTGTAATTATGAGACATTGTTTAGAAACTAGTTGACAGTTGCAATGTTAACTTCTTTTTTAGTCCATGTTAATAATGCATAACAATTGTTTATTTCCCATGTGCATGCCTCGAGATTGAGGTTGCTAGAAGATTACAAAAAAAAATAGAAAGATGAAATCCGAGGTATCCATTTTTGTATTGTTATGATGAAGCAGAAAACAGAGAGTTGGTATACTTTTGTTGGTTGCATGTTTAAAATAGTTGATAAAATAACTATTAATAATAGGTACTGGTCAATGGTATTTCGTCGTGGTGCTTTTTGTGTTTAATTTTAAAGTGATTAAATACATAAAGAGAATAGCAGTTTGTTTTTTTTTTCCACTATTTTTTCATCTGCTGCTTTCCTCATTCAAGTGTAATGGCAGAAGCAACAAAAGGGTGACATTTTTTTAGCCTCTTTTTCTTCAACATACTCTGAATTTAACCACAATCTTCATATGAATATATATAACCTCAGTGAATCGTGTCCACGTTAGCTTAACTTGTGAAGTTGTTTTGTAGTTATGCTGTTGTCACAGGAGCAAATAAGGGAATTGGATTTGCAGTATGCAAGCAATTGGCTTCAAATGGGTTCACTGTGGTGCTCACAGCCAGAGATGAGAAGAGGGGTGTTGAAGCTGTTCAGAAACTCAAAGAACTTGGTCTCCCTGGCCATGTGCTTTTTCACCAACTTGATATTACTGATCCAAAAAGTATAACATCGTTGGCAGATTTTATCAAAAACCAGTACGGAAAACTGGATATCTTGGTAAGAAAAAACTTCTGGCTTTTGCTGGTTGAGATCTTGTCATATCATAAACCTTTTCTAGATCAGTGGATAGAGTAACATAAATATATAATACCATCATTTATATTTTCTTTTCCTATTTACACCATACTAAATAAAAGAATAATTTTGCTTTACTTTTTGTTTCAGAGTGTTACATGTAGAATATCCATTATACTTTGTGGAGAAATATTCATAATATCCTCTCAGACAATTGAATTGTTTTTTATGTGATTCATGAAATATTGCCAGCCTCTATACTTACTGAATTTTATTTGTAGTTTTTGACAAAACTTCAGTGATCAATAATGTATCAGAATGTTCTTACTTCAAGTTTCACACGTGACATTGTAAACAATACATTTTGGCTATAGTTATGATTTATAGTGATTCAAGTTAACCTTCAGAAATGGAAATTGTTAGGTAAACAATGCTGGGATTCCTGGGGCACATGTGAACGTTGAGGCTTTGTCTGCTGCTGGCATTACGGTATGATTTTAGTTTATGTGTTTTCCGAGCATTTTTTCTATCATTGGAAATGGAATTAGTGTATTTGTTAGTGCAAGTGCATTATAGATTACCTGCATCGTGTGCTAGTGTTGACAACTGTAACCAATACCAAACAAGGAAGTTGAATCAAGGCACTAGGAAAAGAAAAAGATAAAAATAAAAAACACAATTACATTTCCAGTGAAATATGAAGATATTGATGAGAATTCATTTCTAGTTCTTTTCCTTTCTCAGGATTAACATTTTTTTACTGATAGCAAATGCTGCGTTTAGTAAGCACAATCATGTTAACTTTTGTGAATTATTTTTCCCATCTGTAAAGAAAGATATTTACAAAGTGTACACAACTTGAATCAAGAATTTAAAACTTCACATCATACCTTGCACTTATAGATGTTTCCATTAATCAATTCATCGAAGAAATCAAGTTTATTGTTGAGTTGTCTGGTGCAGGAAAATTCTGGTCCTGTTGATTGGAGTAAAATAGTAACGGAAACCTATGAATTAGCTGAAGCAGGTCTTAAAACAAACTACTATGGAGCCGAGGAATTAACCAAAGCACTTATCCCCCTTCTCCAGTTTTCAAGCTCTGCAAGAATTGTAAATGTTTCCTCATCCATGGGAGGGCTTGAGGTATGTGAGTCTGATGAACTGATACCACCAATTCACTTTGGTAGCTCAATTGGGCTACCAAATTGGATCCTTAACTTTTGCAAATCTCAGAATTATTTATTCTCATTGTGTTTGCAATCAGATATATAACTATATGATTCAATTAATAGATTTATTGTTTGAGTACAGTTGAAGATTATGCTTATTCTCATGTAATAACTTTTTGCAGCATATGAAGAATGGATGGCCTAAAGAAGTACTTAGTGATGTTGAAAGCCTTACTGTAGAAAAGATTGATGAAGTTTTGGATGAATATCTAAAGGACTTTAAAGAGGGTTCACTAGAAACCAAAGGCTGGGCTCTTACAATGTCTGCATATAGTGTCTCAAAAGCTGCTCTTAATGCCTACACAAGGGTTCTGGCAAAGAAGTATCCCTCATTCTGCATCAATGCTGTTTGTCCTGGCTATGTGAAAACAGATATAAACTACAATACAGGTATTCTGACACCTGAAGAAGGTGCTGAAGTTGCAGTGAGATTGGCACTGCTACCTGAGGGAAGCCCTTCTGGCCTCTTTCATTAGAAGTGAACACAAACCATTTTGACCATGAATTGTTTCTAGAAAGCAAAGAATAATGGGTAACACATGAAGCCATGTTTGTTACTACACTTTCAAGAACTTGAAACCTTCACATTAACTCTTGACAGACATGCTTTAACTTGGTTCTTGCAATAAAAATAAATAATTATATCTATGCAGTTATGCTGCATATCATGTTTAAACTAGTTTTACTTTCTATTGAGATAATGAGTAATGTTGAAACTGATGGACAAAGTGTGTTTAGTTTATGCAAAATAGGGTGGTTTAAATGAAATTGGAACTGAAACAATTCCTCTGTATTGAAGGTTTTTTCATCAGTAGTATTGTCTTCACTTTCAGCTCAATGTGCGCGCGCGCGCGCGCACACACACACACATATATATATATATATATATATATATATATATATATATATATATATATATATATATATATATTTTGTGTGTCACTCAAAACCCAACGCCACTCACCATTGTTGAAATAATGAAGTTTCTTTTTTTAAATGGCACTTGATCAATAATGTGGGAGGAATCCAACTTTACTGGTTAATGTTAGGGACTGAGTAATGTATTTCTTCTTAGAGTCTCATTGGAAGATTTGAAGAAGGAATTCAATTTCATTATGGATTTATTTACATGTGGCAAGATGACACGTCTTTCATGTCTTTAATTCTTAATTAACTCATTAAAATTCTGTGTTTGAAGGTGATAATTTAAAAAAAAATGGAGTAAAATGAATTGTTTGAACGATAAAATTAAAAGAAAATTAAATTTGAGTAATTTTTAAAAAATATTTTAAATAATTAAAAAAATAATTTAAAATTCATTTAAAAAAATTAAAATTTCACCGAGTCACCTCTTCCTTATTCACATCTATATTGGAAAAAAAATTATAAAATATTATTTGAATATTTAAATTTGATTAATATTTTTTTAACTTTAATTTTAAAATAAATATTTTAAAATTGTAATTTTATCTTAAAAAGATAAGCTCAATGACTTTATTTAAATAAAATAAATTAAAATATAAATATTTTAATTATTCTATCTAAGTAAAATGTTTAAAAAAATTGAATCGTAAGACATTCAATTAGAATGCATTTCAATATTTTGAAATTGAAAATTATTTATTCAAATAGAATAAGTGTTGTTAATTGAATTTTCATTGAAATAATTTATTTCGTTAAGTGTTCAAATATTTTTTTGTACATTTAATGAACAAATTTTATTTTAAGAAACAGTTAATTTTATGTACCATTTAATTATTTATTTTTTAATAAATCTTGATTATTAATACGTTAATTAGTTTTTGTAAGAAAGGATTCAATCCTACAACCTATTTCTTCCTATCCTACTTATGGCGGGGTCATAAAATACTTATTTTTTTTATATCTTTTATATATTTGCTTTTTGTTTATAGTGGGTGTTTGGGTATTTATAGTCTTTCGTGGCATTTAGTATATAAAAATAGATTAACATATATAATAATAATTTGATTTAGTTTATTATAATCTGAATTATATTTAGATTATCATAAATATCATATTTTTCTAGACTGTTAATATTTTTTTTATCCCATATTTGGATCTCATATTTATTGATTCGTTTTGGACTTCACAATAATAATATATTTTGGATCGAGTAGATATACAAGTCTTCCAAGCTTATTATCAATAACTTTTGTAGGTGAATTAAGCTATTGAACTAATGAGTTTATATATTGCTTTTAGCTCTTTGAACTCAATTTTATATTGTGATGCTTTTAGACACTTAATTTATACTTGAATCTTCTAGAGTAAGTCCATAATTGAACACTTGTAAGACTATGGTCAGACACTCTTAAGATACTTGGAGTGCTTTCCAAGTAAGTCCATGAAGTGGGTCACCAATTTATTGGACCCACTTAATTAAGAAAAATAAAATAGGTATTTTTCTTTATGGACTCCCAGTCCATTTTGCAATTCAAAATTATAAACAACCATTTACATCTGTTTAGAGGAGGGAAAAATATATTAAGGAGATAAAGAGACAAAAATTGTGAGTGTCTTAGGTGAGAAAAGAAAAGAAGCCTCCAAATAGAGTGAGGAAGAAGGAAATAGTAACCAGTGTATCATGTGCAAATCTGTGTAGAAAAACTATCCTGGAAAAAAGGTTTTACTTCTCATCTTATATATTGGGGTTCCCTATGTTGTTTAACTAAATACCCATTAGGGTTTACTTGTATTGTTATCCACCTTGTTGGTGAAGAAAATAATACTCAGTTTGATCCTTGAAAACTTAAAGAGAACTTGTGGTAAACTTATTAATTATTATTACTGGAAGATTTTACTAGACTAAGTCCCGTTAGTTTTTCCTCTATATTGAGGTTTTCTCACATAAAAAGTTTTGGTGTTTATTGGTTCCTCTCTTTCTTGTTTTATGCATTTTAGTATTTTGTATACTATTTATTTAGGGAAGATTTGATCTTGGTTTTGCTTTCACTTGTTTATATGTTAATTTTGTTATCTTTCCAACAATTGATATTAGAACTCTGGTTAGAAGCATTGGTTTTTGCTCTGAAAATGGTAGGTGGTGATAGTGTAGGAACCATGATTAAATTGGATTCTACAAATTATTCAATATAGAAATCTCGTATGGAAGATTTGTTATTTTGTAAAGAGTTGTATGATCCTATTGAGTAAAAAGGTGTTAAACCAACAACTAAATCTAATGGAGATTGAAAAAAGATAAATAGGAAGACTATTGGTGTTATCAGGCAATGGGTAGATCGATCTATTTATCATCATGTGTCAGGTGAGACTCTTGCTTACAATTTATGGAAGAGATTAAGTGATTTGTTTGAGTGTAAAAATTCCTTGAACAAGACATTCCTTATTAGGAAGCTAATAAACTTAAAATACAAAGATGGTTCCTCAATAGCAGAGCACTTGAACAATTTTCAAGATATGGTGAATTAGTTTACCACAATAGAGATGATGAACTACTAGCATTGTCATTGCTTACCTCATTACCAGAATGGTGAATTAGTTGACCACAGTAGAGATTGTATTAGATGATGAACTACTAGCATTGTCATTGCTTAGCTCATTACTAGACAATTGGGAGACATTAGTGGTATTTGTGAGTAACTCTACTAATGGAAAACTGACTTTTGACATGGTCAAGGATAACCTCTTAAATGAAGAAACTAGGAGGAAGGGTAGCAGTAAGGTTATCTTCTCTACTCAAAATGAAGTTTTAGTTATGGAGTCAAGAGAAATAAATATGTACAAGAATTCTCATAGATTTAATGATAGTAGTAAGTCAAGAGGGAGAGAAATGTATAACAACATAATTTTATATTTAACAACATATTTTAATCATAAATTCAAATAAAAATAGAATGTATAACATTTATAAATTTCAAACAAAAGTGCAAATAACTCATTTAAATAGTGTTAAGTGACAGATTACAAAGAAATGAAGATTTTTTTAAATCTGTTGATAAAACATAGCCCATTTAAAATCAATGTGTTAATGTTTTAATCATAGTTATCTTTTTTTAATTTAAATTAGAGTATAGCGAGTACATGTATCCACGGGTACAAATACTATGATATCTGTACCTGTCCCATTAACATGCAAGAATAAAAAAAAAAAAGTCTGTTTCTATTACCTGCAGATATCTATTTATAATATTCATTTTTACCTATGTTGGACGTTTTATCCACAGATACATACAAATACATATTTTTCTAACATCGTTACTAATATGCTCAAGAAAATCTATAAATATTCCATATCACGTAGAATAATCTAACTTAATACTCATTCTATATGCAAATATTTTTTACTGATTTGAGCGTCTCAGGTGAACTTCTCCCTTCGTAACAAAGCTCACATCCACTCTGAATATCAGACTAGTTCACATTGGATCATTCTGACAAAATTATGATAAGAACACTGAAAAATTCATTTCAAATCCTAGTTTTCGTTATATTTGTTGAAGTGTTTTTCCATTTATATTTTCTGTACAATGTTATGTACAATGTTATGGAATCCGACTCAATTACTTATACAGCCTAAAGAGAGATCGACCTGGTAGGTCCATTTTAATTTGAACTGTAATTTATATAAAAGTGTAAAAATATATGCGTATTAATATCTAAATAGTTAACTTTTATTTTTTTAATTTTTAAATACAAATAAATATCAAAAAAAATATGAAACATATTTATTAGATAAGAAAATTTCTTTATTATTATTATTATGATTGAAAATTTAGACACGAAAAGGGAATAATAAATACAATTAAAAAATTGATACCGTTATTATCATAGAAATAATTATTAAAACATAAAAAATATAATTGTAATAAAGTAAGTATGTTAAAAAATAATTTATTTTTGGTTGATTAGTGTAAATATAATTTTTTTCTTTTATTTATTGATATTTTTTAATTGATTGACGAGTAGATTATAAAAAAGTTTTCTAAACTAGATTTTTTATTTTTTAACATAATTTAAAAAAAAAATCAATTCTCATCATGTTTTCTTTTAATGTTGCAGGGATTTGCGACTGAAATTTTATTGCTTTAACGAATATTAAGTAATATTTATATATTTATTTATAATAAATTCTTTTATTACAAATTTAAATTTTTTTATAAATTCATATAAATATAAATTTATAAAATATATTTTATTTAATATTTATTAATTGATTGAAAATAAAAATTTGAAGACTAATAATAATAATTTAAATAATTTAAATACATAGTAGTTATGATAATAAAAAATTTATATAAGTAAAATATTGTAATTATGATTAGTTTTTATAAAATTAATTTTGATAAATGTATATTTATTTGGTTAAGTCAATTTATGTATTAATTTTATTTTCTGTAATAAGTTAAAATAAAATTAATTAATAACATAATTGTAGGTGGAAATATTTGAAAAAAAATTTAATATAAAATTAAAAATTAGTAATTTGAATGTAAAACATTTAGATTCATTTTAGATTTTTAAAAAGGTTTTATTTAGAAAAAAAATGTATAAATTTAAAATATAGAAAAATATAAAAATTCTTAATAGAATTTTATAAAAAAAATTAAAATACAAAATTCAGATATAAAAAAATAAATAAAATATTGATGGATTAAAAACATGCCAAGAATAAAATTAGTGTAAATAGTATTTTGCATTAACTAAATTCAGCAAGCAAGCACTGTGTAATCAAAACGGTGCGTGGTGAAGGTGTTAAGTAAAACAAAGCTGTTAGAGAAAAAAATAAGCGCGCTGTGTTTCTTGAAAGATGATTGAAGAAGAAAGCATAGTGCATATAAACGAAAGAAGGAGAGAAAAAGAATCACAGCGCTGATAAAATAGAAAAGAAGGAAAAAAAAATTGATGCCAGAAAATAGCATGGAGTTTCAAGGTTTCGCTACAGTGGATGAAGTCATGGCACTTCTTCAACAAGAGTGGACTCAAGAGATTCCATTACACAATGGTTTCCCAATTCAAACTCCACCCATGTTGACACCAAAGATTGAGGTCTCAGCTTTGACGCAGAAGAAGAAGAAGAATAGCTGCAGAAGATGGAGAGGAGAAGAACACAGGTAATTTGTGTCTCAGTTTCAAATAGAAAGATTCAAATATTCTATACTAATTAAACACTGTTTCTTGGAATCTTGAACAAGGTTGTTTCTTTCTGGGCTTGAGAAGTATGGAAGAGGAGACTGGAAAAACATTTCAAGAATGGTTAAAACGAGGAGCGCCACTCAGGTTGCCAGCCATGCCCAGAAATATTTTATTCACTTGGCCTCAGACAAAAGAAGTAAAAGAAGAAGTATCCACGACGTAACATGATGAGATATATGTTGTTTAAGACAAGAGAAGGAATTGTCTGAGATTTTGTTCTTGAATGTAGACATTTATATGCAATGAGAGTGGCTTATCTGGTATTGTTAGATACGATTCTGGGTTTATATGCAATGAGTTAAAGATTATTGTCCTTATTCTCAAATAAAGGATTCTACTTTAACAAGAATTATATTCTTCTATGAAGAAGATAGGTAGTAGTAGGAGAAGAGAAATGGAATGTGTCACTGTTACGATATGTAGTGAAAGCTTTCACAATTGGCATCGGTTATTTAGAAAACCGTAGTGCTTTCTCCTGTTATAAAATCTTTTGTTTTTTCTCGCATTCACCTTCATTTGGTTTTTTCTCCACTTTCTTTTCTTTTTTTTATTTCTTACGGCTGCTTCGTTGCCCTCGCTCTGCCATCTATCCTCACCGACCGTCACTTTCCTCCGTCGTGCAGCGCCGCCAGCAAGCATCCAAACGCCGCCTTCCCCTTCACTCCTCCTAACCCTCTCATCGGTTCTGTCGCCGCAGTCTTCCCTCACCGTCCGTTCCGTCGGGTTAGTTTCTTTATTAATTAAAATTAAAATTTATTTAAATTAAATAGATAGAATTTAATTTATTTATTAATTTAGAATATACTTTTATTTAGTATGATAAATATAAATATTAAAAAGAGATAAATTTCTAAAAATATAAATAATACATAAAAGTAAAATTTTATTTCCACTGAGAGATGTAGGAGCACTGCTCCGCGAGACCAAATTCGAACCCAAGTATTCGGTTTGCCTCGCCATCCTTGCCGGAACCGGCATCCTCCATTAAAGAGCTGAGTGAATTATACCAAATAAGTAAATTAGTTACGAATAGTAAAAGAATATCAAAATATTTATTATTTTATTGGTCTTCGAAACTCGGATATATAGGACCAATTTATTGGTTCATAAACTTTAAGTCGGTTTTAAAATATTTACTATTTAAATTTGAGTATCGAGTTCCTAAACAAGTGTGACGCTACATTTGCCATCCTTGCACCCTCATCAACGCCTCTCTCTTCAGTTGCCTTCTACCTCGCGTAATGAATTTCATAGCAAATATATAACTTCATTTTTCATTTGCTACATGAATATAGATAGGAGTTCCATTAATCTTCAAACCCAAGTAAATAATTCCATAAATATCTTTAATTCATAATAAAATAATTAACTTTAAATTGTCTTTATATATATATATATATATATATATATATATATGATTTAAAATAAATAATATTTTAAAAGTTATGTTAATTTTGTATATTTAATTAAAGATAGTTGTCTAATTGATTCTTAGAGTCAAATTTGGTTTTAAAGAGCATTTTTTATTTTTAAAGTTTTTCCGTAATTTTTATAATAAATTATGAAGGTAATTCTTCTCCTCTCTATTTTTTCAAATTATTTTTCACTTTTTTCTATCATGACTCCAACTACAGTGATTAGTACACAGCTTATAATTTATTTTTTATATATTTTATTTAATTTTGGCTTATTGTATTTTATGATAATGTTCATATGCATATTTGATTGTGAAAAGTTCACGTCACCATTTTCATTTTGTACCACTGAAGACTAGTGCGGAATGTTCTCAAAATTTTGGGAAATATATATAAGATGATGATTAAAGTTTATGTATTATTGATTTATAATAAAATTAAATTTTCTTGAATAAGATATGAACCAGAGTTGGATATGTATAAGTAAGGCCTAATAAAGAGGGATGGAAGAATTTGTCTAATTTGCATAATGTAATGTCAGGGATATAGACAATGAAGTAAGGATAAGGTGTCTTGTGTAAATTATTTGAATGAGAGGATATTGTATACATATGAAATTAGAGAACATTTTTTGTGATAGATTTATGAAAAATTATACAATATGGATGTTGTATGGTGAATTGTTACACTTATCAAGTGTGCACCAAATTAAAGAGTTTTTTTATTCTACAACCGACAACATATTAAAGGACATGATCCATAATGTTGGAACAAAATCCTTTGTTGCATATGAAAATATGTCTACTGACGTAGAGATTTGTCATAGATTACTTTGTTTTATACAAAGTCTCAAGGTGTAAAAGTACAATGTAAAATAACGGAGTTGATTAATAATTGCTGTGGGATAATTGGTTTATCGTAGTGTGATAGAAGAGATTTGGAAGATTAGTTATACTATGTTTTCTATTTTCCATTGCAAGTGGTTTAGCAATAAGACTGGTGTGATGTATGAATATGTATATATTTTTTAAAATTTTAGCATAGTATGTGAGAATATGCTTAATGTTGTTAATGTTTATAATTTTCATATGATTTAAATGTTTGTTTATGTGCAGCAATGTGAGACAAAGCAGAGAAAAACATTGTATATTGATGATCCTATGGCTGCATTGGTGGAGGTTGCTATGACCATAGGTTTAAATCCTGTAAAGGTGCTATGGAATGACAATGTTTTTGGCAGGAACAGTGATGCACCATTCTACATTTACATGTCTGATTTGTTGGAGATTATATCGGGCAATCAGGAACTTAATATAGCTGTTATGCATGGTTCTGCTCCTTGCAGCAGAAACCTCCTCCCTACTTTAAACAAATAGTAGACTTGTAAGCCAATTTCATTAACAATCATGTATTTAAACATCAAATCTTGTTTTTTCAGAGTTTACTCTGGATATAACATATTGAATGGTAAGTCAAGTGCAAGATCACAAAAACTCAGGTGGATGCACCTAAAGGTATTTAAATGGTAAAGCTTGTTCATTTCTACATTGTCATTAAATGAGTTAATCATGTTTATCTTTCATTGCAGTCTAATAAACAAACCCAAACTATGAGTGTGGTTATTATGTGATGCAGTGGATGATGACCATCATCTGAACCGATATTAATAGAGGTTACAGATAGAGTGATAAATTAAGTTATCACGTATATGTTGCAGTTTTTCAACAACACAGCACCACTAGATTTAGAAGCATTAAATTACATCAGAACAACATGGGCAAAATATTTTGTTAGTATTTACAACACATTAGGGTAGATGATAACGTAGTATAAATTTTTATAGTATTGGGTTTGGATACAAATTCTACTTTTGTTTAAAAATTGTTTAAATTTTCAATTATGTTTAAGTGACATTGTTTGACTTTATTATTACTATGTTTTATGAACGTATATATGTTTGACTTTATTATTAGTATGTGAAGAAGTCTTAAGTGTGAGCCTATGTATATTGTAATATTGCATTTAAAAAAAAAAAAAAACAAACTGAAGAAACGATGACAATTGTTACCATAATAATCGTCTTTTGTTACATAGTGAAGTAGCATAGTAGCAAAAGGCCAAGAAAGAATCAGATGATAAAGGATTTAAAATTAAGTGTTTTGGTAATTCTTGCATGCCCCGAAAGAATGCTAGGATTCTGCAAGTAAATTAGACACATATGAAACATATATGAGGAATTAAAATTTTACAGCTTAGGCATCTTTTTATTCATTGTACTCGTCATCTCCCCCTATTATGCTAATTCTTTTCAACTTCATTATGGTTTGAAAAAAATAGTATAGAAATATGGCGTCATTTTTTAGACGTTTATGGAATGAGAAAATGAACAGAGAGATTAAAGAATGATTAATCAAAATTTGAATGAGGATATATTTCTGTACAGTGTATACAACGATGGGAAATATACTGTGTTGCTATACAAATATACGTGGAATGGAATAGTCTTCATGTGGCCGGTTTCCCTTCAGAGAACTGAGTATCGTCAGACGAATTGGGTTTGCTTGCAATTTTATTGTATCCAAATGCAAAAGAACCTCCATTTGTTTCAGATAGCTGAATAAATAAAACATATAAGTTAGACACATGAATGATCATGCAACTTTTAACTATAGTTAAGTCAACATCACTTAAAGAAACACGTACTTCAGTGAGCTCAGACAGATGGCGGGATCTGAATTCGTTTATGGTTGCTGCAATCTCTGATGTAGGAAGTTTAGCCTGAAGAGAGTAATGCTTAGTGTGATCCTCATGGACCATTAGAAGAACAAACATGATTTGGTTCTTAGGACGCAAAAGGTTTGATTCAGTGGGTAAACAATATGATAGTTACCTGGGCAAGAACCGCAGCTGCTAGTTGAAGACTTGGTTCCAAGGTCTCTGGGACAACCTGAAAAACAAGTGGAACAGACATAAATAGACAAGAAAGGCTATCATAAGATTAATAGTACAAGAGTTAATAGAATATTACAGCGGTAGCTCCAGCCTTTTCCAAATTCAATCCATGATCAACATCATGAGCGCGAACAAAAGTTTTGACTTTTGGGAAGTATTTGCTCAAAGCCCAAACTGTTCTATAATTGGCTCCCGGTGCATCTAGAGTTATTGCAGCGGCACTTGCCCTTTCAGCTCCAACCTTATGTAGGACCTTATCATAGAGTCCAAAGCATGTCAGGTAATGAAGATGCATGGAAGCTCAAGTACTCAAGTTATATATACTACCTCTCGACTACCGGCATCTCCAAAGTACACAGGGAGATCAAGGGCACGTCCAATTGCCACTCTATCACTGGAGACATTGCCAAACATCAAGACATGTTAGTTCACACATCTTTCCATAAAATTATATGATAGAATCTTAAAGATTATCTTATAGTAGCATTTACCCAATAAATACAATTGCAGTTGTTGGTAAAAAAAAAAATCGTTACAAGAAAAACAATATTTCCGGATATTATTGACTTGCCTTCTCACGTCCAGTGCAACAAAAGGAATAAGTTGCTCAGAAAGAAGTTGTGCGATGATCTTGAAATAACAACATTGTAAACTGTTATACTTAAATAACAAAATGAGAAAATTATTAAAATTAATTCATTAAACCAAAACAGAAAGAACTTACTTGCCCAACTCGCCCAAATCCACAAATAATGATATGATTTTGCAAATCGTCTGTCTGTAAAAGATGTCCTCCAAAAGGAAGTCAACAACTAATTGTACAATTCAAAACTAAATAGAAATAAGAAATGCTGAATCAATTTGGTTTAACTGCCTGCATTGTCTACAAATGAAGGCATAGGATAAGTTACTGTAGAACTTACTAAACTAAACTAGTCTAAATTTGAGATAATAAATAAGGATAATTAATTGGAAAAGGTTAATCATGTGATTAAAAGAGCACGGAGAAGATAATATTTCAAATGGAAGAAATAAAGGTGTACTCTGAACTGCAAACCCAAAATATATTCATAATAATTTATTTTTGTTCAGTTTAATGCTAGGAACTGTTGTCTAAAGTAGTTCAGTTTTGAAGTTAATATATTCGGTTTAAAGTTCAACTTATTTTTAAGTAGTTTAGTTTTTCTTCAGTTCAGTTTAATTCAGTAATTTTGGCCACCTAATCATTACAATTATGAAGATATAAATTACAAAGTTAGTGCTATAGCTATAAATTTCAGTGTCTTACCTCACTTTCTACAGGTAATAAATTTCGAACATCATGCAGCTCGAAACGGGAAGCAAGTAACTGCCCTCCTTGAGCTAGCCAAGGAGTGAGAGCCATTGAAATTCCCACCACAAGAAACAGTAAGGAGGACAACTGGGAAGACATTATGCCCTGCGTAAGTATCAAATGGCAAGAATATTTTAGTTTCTTTAACATGTTAAATTTCAATGAGGGAAAATTTCTTAACTATAAGTAAATTAATCAATTTCAAATTCCATCTTTTTAAGACAAAAAATTAGTTGAAGTTACAAACACAATTATCAATAAATTGAAGTTACAAACATAAAGATGCATTAGTTAAAAGCCAAGGCAAGCATAATGATATATTTGAAATAAGCAAAATAATTATTTATAACATATAAACACCCTAGATAGAAAAATAGTTTTCAGGGATAAAAACCTGATTAACAGCTTCACCAAAAGCCACAAATGCAAATTCTCCACCAGGAGCAAGAAGAAGACCAACTCTAATAGCAGAAATGATAGAAATACCAAATATTCTACCAATTAAAGAAACCAACAAAGTCTTGCCAAATATCAAAAGTCCCAAGGTGCCAGTAACGACTGGAAAGTTTGAAACAAGAAGTTTTGGATCAATTGACATTCCAACCTGAAAATCCACCAAAATTAATTTTCATTAATTACAAGGATTGAAGTTGGCTTGCTCAGAAAGTGACAAATGTAAAGACAGAGACATTCCTTGCGTAGCAGACTTAGAACAAAAGGATTATTCTAACATTGTTTTACATAAAAAAGATGAATGTTTTACAATCCTAACCAGTTTAGTACTACAACCTCTACCAGTTATATGCAGCATTCTTAATACAATTAAAAGCAAAAAGAAATACAGAAATGGGGCAGCAGCCAAACCAAAACCCATTAAGAAAATCTATAATATGGGAGATTTCTACAAAAATCAAAAATAAAACCCGCTAAGAATTACTTGAATATAAGCAATTAAACAGCAGATTAACAAACTATAAAATAGATAATGTTGCACGAAAAAATAAACAAAACAACTAGCTAACTTTTAAATTGGAGTGAGTATTAACCACAAACCGTCATAAAGAAGAGACCCAGAAGAAGGCCACGGTAGGGGGCAATATCAGATTCCACCTGTAAGGAAAACTCTGTTTCTGCTAGTAGTAAACCTGCCAAAAATGCCCCCAATGCCATTGAAAGTCCAGCCTGTTTAAAGTAAAGACAAACCATATTAACAAAGGTAAAGCATGGTTAGCACCACAACAAAAAAGTTCACTTCAATGGACAGAAGAATAACTTCAAGAAAACTACCAAAACTCAGCTAGGCTCAAAACCACAAACAAAGGGGAAAAAAGGAAATAGAAAAACATTGACAGAAAACACCTACCCTGGCTGTGAGAAGGCTAGTCCCAAGAATAACGAAGAGTGTATTAGCGGAAAATATTTCTGCATTTTGATTCTCTGCAATCTGCTTATATATGGGTCGCAGGAGCTTGCAAAGAGGGGTGAGCAAAATTACATAGAAACAGTTAGAGTAGAATAAAGAAATGCCATAACATGCCTTCCTAAAGAAATGCCATAACTTTTATATGATATATAGGATTTGGATACATTTAACAATAACTAAGTTAAATTTCAGCTCCATTTAATCCCAGCAGCCCAAGAGAGTTCACCCAAGACCTCAATGAATAACCACTACAGTGTACAATATGTCTCAACCAATATACACAACTGAATTCATGCATTCAATTGATGATTAATTATGATTAGAAACTTCTGTCCACCATGTTAAGTAGAATATCTAAATTTGCACAATACCATTTTATAAATCAAAGTTCTTTGTATAATATACAATCCCTGGTACATAGTCAGTAATTTGTACCAAAACTCTACCCCATATCAACCTTTAGATGTCAGCATATCTACCCTGAATAATAGAATCAGTGGTTTATTGTTACCCTTCATGTCTTATATGATGATTTAAGAATGTACTCACTTAAGATAATTGTCAAAACCGTGCAGCTCATTATGTATTTTAGGAAGTTTTTTTAATTTATCCTCACTATATTTTTAATCTTTATTACATGTGTATCTTGCTATTAAAACTAGGATTATGTATTTAAAAACAACCCCATAATTACAAGAATTTGTTTCCTTAGAATTAGCTCCCTATATTTTCTAAAATAAACACCAGACTCATGTATTTATAGGTCCAATGACCTCATTATTGTAATATAGAAGAAATATATTATTCTTTCCAAATTCTGAGAATAACTAAACAAAATAGATGAACAAATAGGAATATGCAAATATCTCGATTAATCAGAAAAAATTAAGCATCAGTCCTACAATATAGCAGTATATTTTAATAAATAGCAATGATAGGTCTACAACTTAATTCTGATACTTACCAATCGTCCACCTGCAATTATGGCTGCAATGGCAACCACCGCCTTAACAGCTGCCAGACCAAGTGCTTCAGCAATGGCTTGAAAGCCAACCTGAAGACAAAGAACGATGTTTCACAAAAAAGACAAGATAGGTAATGACAGTTGTATACAAGGGGCAACAATCATGATTCCAACAATCAAGTGTTATGGACCACCTTTAATTAGAAAGAACGAACTGTGCTTAAGTCCTCTTAGTGCATATATCATAAAATTATAAAAATTAAATGATCAAGTTACATCCATGTCTTCTAAACAATAAAGAACTCCCATATTGAGTGTTGAGGGGTTGAACATAGCCAAACACCCTTGTCATAAATTATCTCCTACTACACAAGAATTCATGCAAATTTAAGTAGCCATGTTCTAAATCTCATGACCATGACACTGTCTATTATCTAATAAGAGTTTAAGAGAGAATATTAGAAAATATTACCCCTCCTTTGGAAGAATTAGGTGAAATTAGAGGTATGAGTATTAGCAAGACAACAACTGCCAAATCCTGAATAGAAACAAAGTGACAGTCAATTTTGGTGAAAATATTGCAATACCAAAGTTGCTTAAGATAAAAAAGAATAAAAAAATCGATGTCATAAGCAACAGATAGACATAATAGTTACAACAAGATAGATCTTCCTTTACAACAAGTCTTTATAAGTATTATATCTATTTCCAATTGCTTCTGCAGTTTCTACTATGGGTAACACGTCACATTATATGCGTCTAATTCTAGAGTTGTGCATTCCTAAAAGGTTTTTCCTTCTAACCATCCTCATAAAGAACCTCATGATCTCTGTTAAATTAGTTACTCTGAAGTGACTCTACACATTTCATTTCATTTTTAAAGTATTATATCTATTTCTAACATGCTTTACACCCTAGTGTAAGTATGTCAATTTAAAAAAGAAACATGACTGAATCTGAAATGAAATCTATTATTATTTTTTTTGCTGATAACACTTAACATTTTGAATTAGATATTTATACATTGGATTAGGTTTTATTATATTTATTGTATATTTCAAGGTTTGTTTATTACTTTTTCATAAATAAATAATACAAAGTGCAAAAAAAATGTGTAGGTAGTAAGCAATAATTATGGAATTACTTTTCCTTATATCAGAAAGAAACAATACATTGGTACTTAAAGGAAAAATGAAATCCTAATAAAAGGAAATAAATCTCCTGAAACAAAGGAAATGAATCTCTTGAAATAAAGACTCTAAATAAGGAGCAAATCTACAAATAAACTCTTGATCCCAATCCCTTAATTTTAGGTATTTCTATCAATCAAATCTATATCTATTGTACAGTAAATGTGTAATATTCACACCCATATTTCAACACAAAATTGTAAAAATTGATCGCACTCAAATCACTTTCAATTAGATTGAAGTGGATTGGATTTAAATTTAAAACCAAATTGATTGGGTGTTAAAATTTAAAAAAAAAAATGGAATATGATTGAACAACTTTAATCCATCCCATTCTAATCCAATCTGCCCACACTTCAATTAATGTATCTGAAGGATTGAAATATTTTAAGAGAAACCTTATCTCCCTTGCCTCTCTACCATCTCTCTAATTTCAGCTTTCTATCCGTGTAGAATACTTGACTGACATGGCATATTTTTGTCAATAAAACATGTTAGATATATCATTACATTTCTTATCTCTATCATCTCTATCTTTATCTTCAGTTTATTTGTTATTATTCTTTACATGTATTTTAGGCTTAGCCCATACTTTCTTTGTTATAAATACAGTAACTTATGTGTATTTTCTACACAAAGAAGATTAATCCCAAACCTATTTTTGCTATATTTAATACAACACATGAACTTCAGGTTATCCAGATTCCTGAAAGTAAAAATGATAGTATAGAAAATTGAAGCAAATGCATCACATAGGATGAAATTTATCCAACTAAATATTGCACGGATGCAATAGTTGAATATTTAATTTTACAAGAAAGTTTTGCAGTTTCTAGATAGATGATTAAGATTATAAGTTGACCTGAAAAAGTAAAACAGAGAATGTAGCCCTTCCATGCCGTGATGTGCTCTCACCTCTCTCCTGTAACACCTGCAAAACAAGTTCATTTGAATTATTGCCACATGAAAGACTTGCAGACTATACAGCAAGAAAGAACACGGTCTCAAAATCTTTCAAAGTGGTACATCTTTCAAAGCTATAGGTGTCAAGCTTATTAAGTAATAACATTCAACACGTGCAAACTACAAATGAAAATCCAGTCACAGTTAATATATTCAGAAAGGTATCTGTCACCTTATTTGAATTTGCATTAAAAGTTGAAGTGGTAGCATGTGAATGTTTTGCACAGAGAAAAAATGAAAAGCAAGATCTAAAGTTACTTACTTGCAAAACAACAGCAGTTGATGATAATGCTAGACCATTCCCAATGACAATAACAGCAGGACCAGCTTGACCACAAATATAATGAGCTACTAAGCCAACAACTACAGCAGTCACCAAAACCTACATTTTTCCATACATGCTAAGAATTTTTAGTTTGTATAGCCCAACGTAAACAACAATAATAAGGATGCAAGACTGAGTTTTCCCATCACCTGAGCAGATCCCAATCCAAATACATACTTCTTCATTGAACTAAGCCTTTCAACAGAAAGCTATAAAAATAGAGTTCAGAGCTTCAGTTTTTTATAATTACAGAGATTATCCAAACTAAAGAACAAGAAGATCTTATAGGAAACTCCACCTCCAGGCCAATATTGAATAACAGGAAAACAACTCCAAACTCGGCTATTGCTTTCGTCCCATGTACATGACGAATAATGGAGAGACCATATGGCCCAATCAAGATACCAGCAGCCAAGTAGCCAAGAACAGGACTGCCTAAACATTGTTGCAGATAGAGATGATTGTTAGACAATCAATTTTATCAAGTTATGACTTAAAAAGAACTCCCTACCCCAAAACTAATTCAGATCATGATTGGAAGCCTATGACAAGAACCACACTTTTTATTCAATTCAAGCAACCAAATTTTCTTCAAGCATAGCAACTTAATTTATTATCAAAACTCAACAAACAAATGGAATCAATTATCATAACCAAACCAACAAATGGTGACACAGGAAAAGAAACGTTAGCTAAACAAAATGAAGCAGGTATAAACTACATATCAAAATTTTCATGTAAGCAATATATAAAGTTTGGTGCCTGATCGAATTCAAGCTTAAGTATAAAATTTGGATAAACAACTTCTTTATTCTTCCAATCCAACATTAAGAAAACATGGCAACCTAGTTACCTCCAGGAATCTTTTGAAAAATTGGTACAAATACAACACTTGCAAGGAGTAACCAGAGCATGTCAAAGAGGGAGGCTTCCTCCTCATTCACCTACGATGAATACCATGCAGAGTTAGATAAAACTTAATAATAAAGAATATGAGGAAGTAAAACATACCTCTTGATCAGGTAATGATGCAATAATTTTCTTAATTCTCATGGGAAGATCCTGAAGCTTTCTAACCAGAGGCTTTGTTGTTGAAGAAACTTCTTCAACAGTGGTTGCAATGACTTCTGGTTGCTGAAGCAGCTGAGCACCCCTCTCTGCTCTATTGCTATAGAGTACAAGCCTGAAATAAAATTCCATCTCATCTTGAAAAAACATAGTAAAACCTCATATTGATCTGCAGATCTAATTGGCATGTCATATAGAAAAGTATAAACTTCCAGAGTAGGAATTTAATTTCCCAAACAGTTTTAAAACAAGCCAGTGAATATTTTAGACTTGATAATTTTCTATCATCTCACAAAAAGGCCAAAAATTGTCATCCTCATTTATAACATGTTTTACTCCTATACCATAAATATTTGTCAGTCATATGTATATACTTCAAGATTGTTTCCAAAAAGGTTGAAATAAAACTAACAGCAAAAACAGGATCAGGATAAACAAAGGTCATACACACCCTGCTCCAATTAACAATAACCCAACAATCAGCTTGGCTAGTTGCTTCTGTGCAGACTCCATAAGACCGTGGAAAACTGATGCAGGTGTGTAATCAGTCTCATCGGCAGTAAAAGAGAAGAATGATGCGGGAAAAAATCGGGAAGATTTCTTCAATAATGTCTTTGGAAAAAATGATGAATTATCTCTAGTCAAATCTTTTTGTGTTTCCTGCTTTTTTGGTTGAACTACATTCTTTGACTTCTCTGTTTCAACTTCAGCTTCTTTAGAAGAGTCTAAGCTTAATTTTCCGTTCTCATGATCACTCAGATAATCAGACTGCGCCATGTCTTCCAAACTTTGCCTACTGTTATCAGATTTTGTTTCGGTCAGCGAAAGCTCACCATCATTTGAAAGATTAGCCTCCCTTTTAACGACATCATCACCAGAAAAGCCTTGACCCACTTCCTCGTCCTCGGGAATAGCTACAACCTCTTGTACTTGTAGACTGTCTTTGGTATCAGCTCTAAAACTAGAGGCAGATTTTTCTAATTTCTGTAATGCAATCTCTGCATCATTCACATGTTGTGCAGCATCAATTTCGGCAGCAACAGCTTTCTCCGCTAAAAGCATTATGCTTGCAACATCTTCCTCTGCTTTTGCTGCTTTCAGCTGCGCCTGTTCTGCAACTTCATGCAAATTGTTCACTTCATTCTGCAACTCCTCCTTTCTACATTGCAAGCCTCGCAGCTCATTCTCGCAATTTGATAAATTTGTCTGGCCTTCCTTAATATCTTCCTCAGCATCCAAAAGTTCCTTCGCTTCTTCCATTATATCTTTATCATCATTAATATTGTTAGAACCTTGTGAGGAATCGTAAGTTTCTTTTGTAACCTCGAAAGACTCTATGGCTACTTGAAGCCTTGCCTCGGCCAGAGAAAGGGACATAGTTGCTTTCTGAACAGCTTCTTTGGCAACAAATTCTTGACCCACAATATCTTGGATGATATCAAGGGTATGAGTAACATTGTTCCAAGCACTTGCTGCTTCATCTTGCAAGAAAATCGCAGTCTCTGATATCTTCTTAACCTTTTCCTCAAATGCAATGCTGTTTTCTCGAGCGGCTTCTAATTCTTTCTTGGCCTTTTGCAGCAGTTCTTTCAATTCATCCACATTTTGCTCCTCCGCTACTTCACCCCCAGCTTCTTTCCTCCCTTCTTGCCCGTCTTCTCCCAAAGATTCAAAAGATTCAGCACTGGAACCAGAGTCCTCATCCGCACTTTCCCCCCTATCAACATTCCGTCCATTCCCACTGACATATGATAAAGAATCGTTACCCTGACACCTTGTCCAAATTTTCCCACTCCTCCTAAAAAGTTTATTTCTCTTCCAACACACACTCCTCTTCCCGCTCGAAACTTTCAACTCTCCGAAACAGTCTACTCTCGAACTACTCCAACTACCTATCTTGTTCGTTCCACTAAAACGAGCCTTCGAAATAGTCCTCAAGTTGCCAAGAAAAGCGCAACGAAAACCTCTCCCGCCAAATACTGCGCAAGAATCCAAACCATCTAATACCACATTTGATTGCGGTAACCTAAAAGCTACATCCATGTTCTCTCCCGAAACAAAACACTCTCACGGAACCACTCCTCTTCAATGCACTCCACCACCAATTCCTCGAAAAAACTGAAACGAAACAGTCTAAAAAAGAATTAGAAAGCTCCACAACATTCAACACAACTCAAAATCACGTTCAAACACAGCTCAACTGCGACTTTGGCAAACATATTATACTATCATTGAATATTATTCGTTTCAGAAAGTGCATGCTATAACCAGTAGCATTTTCGTTTTCTTGCATTCATTCAATTCAACAGAAAGATATTTAGAAATAAACAAAACGAAGAGAAGCATTTTCGCAAGGCGGAATCGGAATTCGAAACGTCGATGAAACTACCGAAACATGGAGAAATGAATAGAAAGCTTCGAGAGAGAAATGGAAATGGAATTTACAAATTTGCGTCGTGTTGAAGACGGTTGAAAATGAATGAATGCGTTGTTTGCGTGTTCTGTTAAAACGGTCAGCGAAGTGAGTAAGCAGATACACACCGAAGGGAGGGAGAAGATATTTATTCACAAATCCAAGCTTTGTCTTCACCTCCGGTTAACGCGCGTGGGCTTCTATTGTAGCTCTCTAAAATTAAAATTATTCTAATTCTAACTTTATTACAAATCAGAAAAGTTTGGGTCTTTTTTTTTTCTTTATTTAACGAGATTTATCATGTTTTTTTACTGTTTGAAGTAGTGACGTAATTAAGTAAAATAGAGAACGTGTTATTTCTTTGTTTATGTATTATTAATATAAAAAATTGCATTCTCAAAAACTCATAAGTTTCATTAATTATGATTTTTTATTGAATAAATAATATAAAATATCTTTATAATATTAAACCTAATATAACCTTTTTATGTAAAATAAACTATCAATTTCTTACGTAATGTGTTATACTCTCAAGTACTCCCTGAAACAAAATAATTTTAATTAATTTAAGAATATTAAAAATAATATAATCTCTAAACATTAAAAAAATCTTATCGTGAAACTTTTTCAAATACCTTATTTTAAAGATTTAAAATTTCAAAACTAGTTTTATTAGTTTGGAGACTATTTAGGAGGAAAGATAATATTCTTTGGATGAAAATGTGATTTATATTTTTAATGAAATATTATGAATAGGTAATTTTAAATTAAAGATGTATTTAATTAATAAAGAGTTAAAAACAAATAAAATTTTTTATTTCAATTTTAATTAAAGAAATTAGTGAAATATATGGTAGCGTGTGAAGGAAGTGTGGTCAAACATTGGGGATAAATTCAAATTGTTTGTATTTATTCTATGGCCACTTGAGGATATATATGCAAAAAATAAAGTGTCTGTGATAAATGGACACTGCAATTTCAAAGAAATATCTAAGGCATATTCGTTCCACTTCATTCTAATATCCGAAAATTTTTATTACATTATTTTATTTTGATAAAATAATATTAAATAATTTAAATTTATTTATATTAACAGTTTATGATAAGATTTATGTTTTCTCTTCTACCTACATCCGTTAGATTAATGATAAAACAAAATAGAATTTTATCCAACAAGGCACTTTAAAATTCTGACCCTTGACAATAGTATAGTTATGAGTTTTTCTCTTAATAACACTCTTTATGAAAAAATAACTTACTATCCTTTTTTTTTTTTTACTGAGTTTAAGTGAGATGAGTAGTTAATAACCTATAATAAAACTGTTAAAGATTAGTTTTGGAATTTGTTTTAAGTTAAGTTTATGTTTTGAAAACGTGCTTAATTTAGGTATCTTCGTATCTATTTAAACTAGTATTTTAATCTGTATATACTTTTAATGAACTTCTGTTTCTCATAATTATATAAAAGATAAATATTTAAAATATATAAATCATATGATACTTAAAATTCATAATCAACAATATTTTAAAATATATAAATTGCACTTTATATCTATAATAAATAATTCAAATTACATAGAATTATTTTTAAAGTGAGAAGAATATATAGATAGTTAAGAAAATCAAGTATATAAATTAAAATACACCTCTCCGGAAAAAGAAAAAAGAAGTAAGAAATATTGATAATAGAAACTCCAGCTCAATACAGGTTGATAGTTCTAATTAACAGTATATGAGTATTACAAATTATGTTAAATAATATTTTTTTTAAAGAAATTAATAACTTTTCTAAGTAAATAAAGTGTAGTGTACATTCGTTAACAATTTTTTTATTTAAAATATAAAAAAATTACATGTTAACATTCAGTTCTAAGGCTTTAGGAAATTATAATTCTGATATAAAATATATTTATGTTAGTATCTATATGTATATCTATAATTTTTTAAGAAACACAATTTTAACTAAACATGAATACCAGTTATTTAAAGGGTTAAATATGTTTTTTATCATTTAACTAATTTTGAAATTAGTTTATTTTAAAATATTGGATCAATTTAGTTTTGCATCTTTCGAAATACGTGAATTTAGTCATTTTAATCAAATTTTGTTAAGTTTATTTAACATTTCAAATGCATTTCGTAATAATATTTTACTTAACATTAAAGTAAAAATATGTCAAATAATACAAACAACTCAAATACAATCCTAAAATGCATACGAAACATCAAATAAACCCAACACAACAAAATTGATTAGAAAGACTAAATTCACATATTTTGAAAGATATTAGGACTAAATTGATTCAAAATTTCAAAATAAACTAATTCCAAAATTTACTGAAAATTAAGAAAAAAAACATATTTAATCCTTTAATTATAAGTGTATACTAAGTTATACCTTTACTTAAAATTACTTTGACGATTAAAATTTTTACTAATTATAAAAAGGTTTAATTACTCGTAAGGTACCAGTTTGGGTCAAGGGTGTCAAATTGGTACCCCGCGAAAAAAAGGTGTCAATTTGATACCCAAATAAGTTTAAGTGCATCAATCAGGTGCATCCCGTTAAATTGTCAAAAACGGCGATAAATTTGTGGTGATGTGGCAATGAAAGAAGAAGATGTGTAAAAAAAACAATTGTACAGTGTTACAAATTATTTAATAAATAGTAAAGTTTGAATTTGCCCTATGTCATTTGTGGTCGTTATCATCTTCTTCTTCCTCTCCATTTGCTTGCTAGTTCAGACCTAACCCTCTTCCTAATCCCAAATACACCCTCTTGATTTTTTCCAATAAAAACAAAACTTCTGAGGAAACCCTAATCTCGAGTTCCTTTCCCCCTCCTCCCAATCAATATCCCCCAGGGTTAGGTGTAGAAACTTTAGAACCCTAAAATCCCAAACCTAAAAAGATACATAAAAAATTCAGAATATTTGAAATTGGCATTGAAATTGAAATTACCCTATTGTAGCAACAAATGTCGTTGTACAGTTCAAAGAATAAAAGCGACAGAAAAATGAAAGAGGAAAAAATTAGAAGTTTAGTCTAACGTGATTGTGTCATGAATAAGAAGGGAGAGGAAATTGGAATTTAGGACTCAGATTCGGCGTCAATGGTGAAAACTAGAAGATGAAAATCGTTGGGAATGGGAGCGAAATGAGATTGAGATTGCACAAGCCCCCAAATCGCATGAACCTCGATCACCTTCTCACTTCTTTCCTACTTTTCTTGACACATGGCCACTTCGAACATTACAAATTTTTTTTAATTCATTTCAAAAATTCCTATTTTTTATTTAAATTACCACGTCACAAATAATTGGTATTCCACGTGTCAAATTTTTGTGTCAACATACTCTTTTAATTGGTCAACGTTAATAACTTTAACGGCGTTAATGAAAATGGACTTAATTGATGCACTTAAACTTATTTGAGTACCAAATTGACACCTTTTTTTCGCGGGGTACCAATTTGACACCCTTAATCCAAACTTGGTACCTTACGAGTAATTAAACCTTATAAATAATATCTTACTGTAAAAAAAAGTGAAAGGAAAACATTGGGTTACTCAAACTTTTGTTTTATTTCAAATTTCAAATACATTTACATAGCTCTCAAGTTAGTTTACAAAGAAACCAAAAAAAAATTTGTAGGAAATGTTTTGAGAGTAAAGAACTTGAAACCAAAGACCCTGCTCAAACTGAAAGAAGGTAGGGGAGGGGAATGGAAACAAGTCATGTTTCCAGTTTTCTTCAAGACCTTTCTTCTTCATCTTCTTCTTTTTCTTCCCTTTTTTCTTCACTTTTTTCTTCACTTTTTCCTTCACTCTTTTCGTCACTTTTTTCTTCATCTTCCACTACTTCAGGTTCCTCAGATGCTGCTGGTGGATGTGATGACTCCTCAAATAGAGGCTCAGGAGGTGTAGAAGAACCGGTTCTCTTGTGTGCAGCAGCTTGGAGCACATGGCTGTAGTTCCCTTTCTCCATGAACAGTTGTTGGAAGTGGACTCTGCAGTAGAGGACACCATCAAGGGCAGCATAGTTTGAATGTGTCAGAGTGCACCCTCCATGAGCACACCTGAAACAAGTCTTGTGGAAGCATTCCCCTTCTAGTGTCACCTGTTTCATCAACAAAACCAAATTTCCATGCCTGGTTAGTTTATTCATGCCAAACAAAATCATATTTCAAGTGATTTGAAATCATTCTACATTCAATGGTCTTGTTAGTTTTTATGTGTTTTGAAGAAAATTGTGAGTCTAAGTTCTATATAAGATCGATAAAGTTAAGAACTATATAAGAAAAAAGAAAACCCATGAACCCATTTTCTTAAAGATGTTTGATTAAAAGTCTCTGTCATTCCCTTAAAGGATCCATCATTATTATTTACATGATATAGATGTGAAGTATCTAGAGTATCTAGTGACTTATTTATGATTAATGCTAGTATTTTTGAGAAATATGACAGTACAAACTTGTTCTCACTTTTTCATGTTACATGGTGAAGATATGAGAGATCACAAACCTTTTCAAGAGGATAAACTGTTTTTGAGCATACTGCACATTTGTCCAGAGTTCCACTGAACATGGAAGATAGCTTGCTGGGGGCTCTGTTCTGCTATTGATCATGATATAACTTGCATGTTAGATACAGAACACAGGAATACATAATCATACATAGGAAAGTGTATGGCAGTAAAATTAATTGGTAAAGTGTGTGTCAAGAAAGGATAGGGAACATACTATGTCGGTTTGTTTGTCAGCAGACTTTGCTGCAACATTTAGAATCAAGAAAACAACATAGCTTCATTAGTGTAAATAACAGGAAGTGATTCATATGTACTTGTAATTCAATTCAAGGTTGGATGAGAGTTATTATGAGAATTCATAACACAAAGTTTGGCCAAAAGATGTTCCTCTTACTGAAGTTCTTGCTGAAATTGCCAGATTCCTTGAAGAGTTGTTCAAAATGCGTCTTGCAGTAGAGAACTCCATCCATTGAAGAGTATGTGCACATCTGATCAACAATGTTTAAAGGAAATTTTTTTTAATATTTTCCAAATTTCATTCAGTAAAGTTTGAAAATAATTTTATTTTTTCTGCAATGTCCTTCTCAAAGTCATAAAATCAGAAAACAAGTGACATTCCTAAACCTCCTCATATCAGAACAAATTATCATCTTTGTAGAATGATTTAAGATAAATCTCTTTTGACCCTTTTAACTATGATGTCTCTGATTCCAATTTGGAGTTACAAATAGACAAATAGTAAAATCATGAAGGAAAAAATGAAGAAAATGAAGGGTGTTATACCGTGAGACATCCCTTGCAGTGGCTGCATTTGAAGCAGTTCTTATGATAAGGAGTGCCTTCAAGGGTTAACAAGTCAACCACATAGACAGTCTTGTCGCATGCCTTGCATTTGTCAAGAGTTCCAGTGAAAGACATGATTGTTTATATTCCCTTCCTTTATTGAATGTACTTTTTTTGTGTTTTTTATTCCCTTTGGGGATGTCTGAGGAACAAAGAGAGGTTGAACAAGAATGCACACCTCAGACAAAAGGGAACTGAACAAAGTCTTGGGTATGTCTGAGCAAAAAAGTGACTTATATGAACATGTAGGTTTCTATTGTAAGTGGTTAACAAGTGATTATAGACCCTGAAAATGTGAAGCAAAAATGGAAAAGTTATTTGTTATTTGTGGATATGATCCATCTGAATGGAGAGAAAAGAGGCTGGTTGGTTTGACCACTTTAATTAGATGAGATTATTAGATGCAACAAAAATAGCTATTTCTAACTTTTCTTTGGTTTACTATTCTTGTGATTATGATGTGGATTTCATAATTAAGAGGTTAATAAAAGATGTTAACCTCATTGATCTTTGTAAATTAAGAGACTATTTTTATCTTTAGCATGTTTTAATTTTGGTCAAATCTATGGTGATCAGGCTCCTACTTCTTCTCCAACAATCTTAATCTAGAACCGAGAAAATAGTTCCTCCCCCTGGAATTGTAAACTGTAATTTAAACTGTATTTATTTATTAAAGAAATAATTATGGATTCTGTGAATTAATATAGAGCTAGGTTAAAATAACTTTTGATTAGCGAAAGTCATGTTCCACTTATATAATGTGTGAATTATATCCAGTAAAGAAAATTATAGAATTGAGTATGTAGTAAAATTGTACAAATAATGAATTCTTAAAGTAAAATTGTTCCATAGTTCCTTAAATAATAAAAATAAAATGGAAATCATTAATTTTTTTTTTCTTATACATCTTCTCTTTTTTCTTATAAAATGGAAATCATGCTTTAAACAATTTGTATAAGAGATTTTAGTATTATTTAACTCAACTTTATAAATCTTCATTCTTATATACTAGCATAAACACATAAACACAGACACTATCGCGCCTATGTATATAATTTCTTAAATATACGTGATATTATATCAGTAGGTGATAATATTGTGATATTAATAAGTTAATATATAAAATAAAATTATATTTATTAAAAATAAAGTGAAATATATTAGAACATATGACAGAATAATCATTGATAAATAAAGAAAAAAGGGAAGAATGAGATATAACTGATTTTAGAAAAAGCCTGTAAAAGTAACGGTCAATTTTTAAAAATTTAATAAATTATTATATTTAAAGGGTAAAATTGGTATTTTAAAATGTAGACACAAAAAGGGGAATCTCCTTTATATATTGTTATAGATTACTCAACTCAATCTAATAATAGGTTTCAAACTCACTTAAATTCATCTTATTAGTTCAAGTGTAATTTGTTTCTTACTCAAACTTCTGTCGGTGCTCTTCTTAGTACATTTTTGTATCCTTTCAACTAACTTTTTTCTAATTTTTCAAGTTTCTGTTTTGCCCAAAATATTTTCTTCAGTGTTTTGTCTCCTTACATGAATTGTATTTTCAAATTCAGTATTAATAATAACAATATTTATCAACAATTATACTTAAGTAGGTATTGAAAGGATTGCTTGTATATGTGTTTGAACAAGGGTATTAATGAGGATTTTGTTAGCATTGCTAAGAAACCTATACTTTAACAATAAAGATGTTCTTGTTAATAAAAATGCAATACTGTCTTCATTTCTTTTCTTTTACTTTCTTTACAAACAAACAAGAGAAAAAAATATTTTATTCTCTTATTTTAATTTTTTTTCTATTGACGAACTTAAAAAATTATTTAAGTTTCTACTTCTGTGGTTTCTTTGGACTTGTTCGCCTAAATTAAACATATCATTAAATCTGTATAAAAATTTCATATTATTAGGAATCCAAATATAAATGTGAATTTCACATGAAATAGAAAGAAGAAAGTTGAACAATAATAAGAAAAAAACAAACTCATCGTCTTAAAAGTTTTAATAAAAAATTATATTATAATTTCTTATACACATTATTCATAGGTCATGGTGACAATATAAAGTATCCAACTACAACAAAGTCTTATTCTACTAGATAAATCAGAAGTCTGTGAAGAGATTAAAGAGCATAAAATTATGAAAAAACTAGAGTCCTACTTCAATTAAAGCAGTTAAAAGCTTCAATATTTTATCACTTATTTTCCAATGTTCAATTCCAGTCCAATCATGAGATCATTACCACATAGTAGTGAATCAAGCAATCAAGGAGGTAGCACAACTTGTTGACACAGTATGAGATCTGAAATGGTCTTTCCATGCCTATCAATTCTCCGAGAACAGTTGACACCACCATCCAGGATGTTCCTGACAACAATGTTCAATGACTGGATTCCTTTGACTTCATATATCTCCACTGTAACATTTTCATTGATTCTCTTGTCTGTTTGATTTCTTGCATCTTGATCAGAAGAAAGAGACAAATCCAGAAGATGGGAGACCACTGATTTTACCCACTGAGATGTAATAATTTGTTTCAACCTCTTATAATCAGGAGGAAAATGTGGGATGAGGGAAAAATTTATGTCATTTCCTTTATCTCCAGCTCTGCTATGTGCTACCTTGTAAAGTGGAATCTTTTGGCCAGATGGAGCAGGTGAATGTGAGCAACTACTACCAAGGAAAGCAAATTCTGAAGAGGATTTGTCAATTTCAGTTTGTAGTTTTGCTTCCACTGTCAATGTGTGCCTCAGATTGTGTTCAGGATTAACCACTTTATTTGACTCACTCACTGTGTTCCTCTTTACCCCAGTTCGCCAGAAAACTTCTTCACGCTTAACCTGAAAATAAATCTAGCTATGATGAATAGTTCTAGGATAATGGTTAATGAATTTTGCAGTAAGACTAAATCACTAGCACTGCAACTAAACTAAACGTCTTCATGACACAACAAGTTTCATTGAACGTTCAAGTTTATTGTCTGACTTCAGCAGTTCAGAAGGAACTCTTCAGTAAAATGAAATGCTACATTTCTCATTACCATTTTTACAAATAATTTCCTAGTTCTCACTCCTCAAAGTATAATGTTGATTGAACAACTAAGCCTTATTCCATTGAAAAGGACTTTTCTACAAATTATTTTACTGAAAATTTGGTGTTTGATGTTTCAGTATAGTCCTAGTACATGCATGCATATACATCACTGTGAGTAAATCCATGAGAGAGTAAGGGGGAGGAGAGTATACCAAATGTTTTTCTAGAAGATTCTCCGTCTTATATCCAGTACTGCATTTAAATAAAAGATACGTCAACGTCACTAAAGATCTACTGCAGAAGTAATACCGTGTATCAAAATAACAGCATCCAAAACAAAAAAGAAGAACCAATATGCAGATAACTAGTACATGGACATCATAGCTAGCTCTTCAAAGTTTAACAACCTAGTTTCAACTTTTTGTTCCAACTCCATTCACAATTGGTGTTTTCCAAGTCTTGATTATCAAGTTTGTTTAATAACATTGCAATTCTAATACAATGTGCAGACTCTGATAATCAAAGCAATGTGAAGAACAATTTTGATAAAATTACAATTTCACCAGCAATCATCAAATTAGAAGAACATTGGTTGTCAATTCAACAGAGTTATAATCCTACACTGCAAAAATTGGCCATTAATAATTTCAATGAAATGAATGCAGAAGCAAATTTTCGGTAAAGTCTACCTGATACCACCGCCACCAGCTGGTCCATTTGTATACAATGCTATAAATTCTCTGGTAAATTGGAGGGCTTGTTCCTTCTGCTCAAAAAGGCCATCCATGCGTAGCCTGATATCTTCACTGGTTCTTTGTGACCGCTCATTTCCATTGCTGCTGGTAGCTTTAAGACTATCAAACCCAATTATATAAGAAAGTATACGGTGATTAAGACCAGGATATATTTCTTCCATCCATGATCTAACCTAATTAAGCATGTGAAGAGACCAATATTAATTGATAGTAATAGATGTACTTATAAGTCTTATCAAGCAGTAGAATCAACCTAAATTATAAAAAAAATAGTTAGATCACTGATCTAAGTATTCCTTATAAGTTTTTAAACGTTACCAGATATTCTGCTGCTTCAGCACGTTTAACACATTCATAGCCTCCATAAGATATCTCTCCCCATCCTTTCCATCCACAATCCTGCAAAAAGTATTTGAAGCATCAATATAAAGGTAGATTCGGCGAATCAACAGTGAATGATTCAGATATGTACCTGGGGAACCAGCTGCAAAAGTTTATCTGGAACTGATACAGTAGATGGTTTCGCCCCAAGACAGAGAACTCTAGAGCTTGATAATGTACTGAAAGAAACATCCTGAAAATTAATCACCTGTTGAAGAACACAGTGAGTTCTTTTTTCTATCTTTTTTGTTGTATATTCTACCATCTAGTGATATAAATGTCCAGTGCTTCACAACTAACATTTAGCTTACCACATCAGGGGTTACATAAGCCTCGGGGTCTCCAACCTCATACAATAATTGTTCAGCACATGTACTGAAATTTAAAACTCCCCCACTGCCTTCGGCCTTTGCTACAGATACTTGGCCATCAAAACAGATTTCAGCAAATGGAAGTGATAAATCCAGTAGTTGCTGGAAGGACATATCTCGGTACTGGTCTCCTAAACCAAACAAGATAACGTTTAAAGAGTATCATCTCATTCACACAACCTATCCTCAAATATTTTATATCTCAAACCAAGGGTAGAGATAAGCTATATTAGCAGACCTGGATGCATGAAATATCCTCCTGTGAGTTGGCAACCACATTCTAGAAGATGGCCAGCCAGAGAACCTTGAGCTAGATGATCTAATTCATCCCAGTTCCATCCTAGTTCATAAACCTACTCATTCACCAGTTTAACCCTTCAGAATTATGTTCCATACTAAGTACAAATGACTGAATAATATAATTCAAAAGTGTAAGAGATTGAGAATGAACAGCTAATATAATATCTTTAGTTATAGAATACTTCTGATTCTATCTTTGTTTGCTAGCATAGAATATTTGTCACATTATAAAAAAATGTAATATGTTCTGTAAAAAAAGTCTAGAACTTTTCTGAAATAAATATTAATTAATGTGAAAATTTTTAATAACGGGATAATAAGTTATTTTTCTGTTTTCACTATGTTACTTTTTTTATCAGTGTCTTTAGCTACTTCAACAAAATCTACCTGTCATATACCAAATTTTCAAAATTCCTTAAGCTGTCAGGGGATAAAATATGATTTTCTTTTTATCAGCGGGGATGAAGTATGAATAAGGTCTAGCATGTCACCTCTCACAAGGATGTTTAGGGAATCCATCATGGACAATCAATACTGCTATGTGCTAAAGTTCAACTTTTACATGGAAGAATGGGAGTGACAAAGGTTGATATCTAAAAATCACAGGGTCGTATAGGATTTCATACCGTGCGAATTGTCAACTCTATCAATAGCTTCAGTTAATGAGCATAAAAAGTTTTAGTCAGCAATGTATGTTACTCAGAAAATCCAATGAGTAGTGACTCTTGATCCAGGGATAGAATTGATGAAAATCACATTCCATGAATAGTTCTTTAATGACTTAAATATAGTTCAACAAATTATTCTCCTTATCTTTCAAGGAAAAAATTGGGGGAGATGTTTCATAGACGTATTAGAACAGGACAGAACAGATGAGTTTAACTTTATGTTTGGTATATATATTTGAAAAAAAGAGAACAGTACATGATACTAAAAGGAGGTACATTTTGGTTCCACTAAAAAGAATAAAAATGAAAAGAAAAAACAGTGACTACATCATGCTATCTTTGTATTGAAACAAAGATAAAGAGATGACTCCATGTGCCGTGATTAATCATTAGGATCTCACTCTAAGAGAAGCAGAGCGACGTACTTTTTGAAGAATTATCCTAAGCGTACAGAAGTTGATGGTGTTATCTAACTCTACTGACTTCCTTAAAATAAAGAATCAAGTATCAAATTAAACTATAAATTTCCCTACAACTTGTGAAAAACAATATTGTCCATAATGAAGAATGAATTCAGTCACTAAACAGGAAGTATTGATTATGATGGGAAATGTGAAGGAAATAACAGATCATACCATAGGCGCTAGAAATAAAGCAGCATCTGCAATTCTTGAAGTAATTATTACATTTGGATGGTACTTTTCAAGGCAACGAACAATGGGAGCAGCTCCCAAGTATGTGCTGATACCCTTTGCAAATTATAGCCAAATTTAACATTCACATTAACAGAAGTGTGATAAAGTGAAGAAACAAAAAGCGTGGATAACTAAATTTGATCAGATTATGCTCATTAACATATTCAAAATACGGACAAAGTGAAATATATTGGTTCCTTTACTTAGTTCAATAAGTAAATCAGAATGCAGCCTTATAAGTCTAGAACTGAAGAAAAATTGCAGAAGGAATCAGTAATATCAAATGGCCTCCTCTTTATGACATTTGTAACAAGTTTAACTCATATAATACATATGTTTTGGCTTGAAGGAGAGTGTTAAAGATATGACTTTATTATATTAAATAAGGAAATATCTTAGCAAATATTTCTCATTATTAATTATTGATTTTGTTCCTTGTTATTATGTCTCCTCTTTGTTATAAATAAGAATATTCATGTGTACACAACACATTTACAAATAATCCTTTCAATAGTTTGTTTGGGTTGTTTGAATAGGAATTCAAACACACCCGAAGTAGGTAGTCAAAAAAGGGCTAAAAGCTAAACTAGTCACATTTGGTGCAGGCAGGTGGTTGGTTGGTGAATGATTTCTCACAAATTAGTTGGGAATATATCACCAAATTAAATAAAAACAGAGTTAATTAGAGAATGGCTTTATATTTGAACACAAACAGCCTCGTGAGAAAATATTCTTACTCCATCCATGAAATATGATTTTGCTGGTGAAAATCCTGAACCTGAAAGATTGTGTATGCATGTATGTATAAGTCGTGAAACTAAGTACAGAGACTAATTAAATTAAAAAAAAATCCAAAATTTTAATTTGTTTTTTAATATATAAATATATTAAAAGGTGGAAGAACAGTACAACCAGATGCACCAACAATTTCAGAAAAGCACCAGGCAAAGAGCTAAGACTAGGAAAAACATTGGAAAGTAAAAACATGTGCCTTTTTAATCTTAATTTAAGAGTAAATAAATATAGAGCTCATAATGTTAATAACTATCATTCTGTTAGCCAGAAAAATCTCCTTATTAGAACACTCCAACTGTTTGTTTATACATTAGATAGAAGTAGCACTCTCGATGTCATCCAATTACAACAAATCAACCTTTCTAGGCGAGCAACATTTACCAAAGGTAAGATCTCCGAACATAAAAGTAAAATGAGAAAAATAAATTGTAAGGAGGTTAAAAACTTAATGTATGAGACAAATAAATTGAATAGTTGAAATTCAAACATTCATTTAAAATTTGACAACAAAATAAGCTAAAGTAAAGTTTACAGGAAAATCCAAATACCTATATTAGTGACAGACACCTCATGAGCCACAGCAACGGAAACACTGAGACCCAAGCTGTCAGCAATTTCTAAGACCTTGTGTTGAGCACCCAGAGGATCCACTGTTAAAAACAAAGAGTAAGCGAAGTTGGAGAAAAAAAAGAAGCAGCAAGAAGTCATATATATTAATACTAATATCAATGTTGAACAACTATCTTTGGACAATCAAAAGTTATTGTCATTCGTTACATCAGATGCAGCATCAGAAATTACTTACTTGCACCCATATTGGTAATTATGCAAGTTCCTCTTTCCAAAGCCAGAGGCAGCAGCACACGCATCCAGTAAGAAACTGCAGAAAAAATTTACAAATGTCAAACGTAGAATAAGATTGGAAAAAACACAAGAGCAGGATTTTTTAATAATATAAATTTAAGTTTCCTGTCTAAAACATAACTGAGACTTAGTTACACACCTTAAAAAAAACTTAAGAATTGGAATATAGCACCCTAGATAGTACTATTTGAGACTTGGTAGATATAGACCAAATAATGAAACTTAACAATTTATTTGGACAGGAAACACATACTCTGAGAATCGTAACCATCACCACCAGACATCATGATTTGATAACGATCAACTAGAGTCCGTTCAGCCAGGCATTCCAGAACCAGATAGTTTAGTTCTTGAACTCTTTGAAGCAGCTTAAGAGCAGCCGAAGGCCTGTCACCACCAAACCCTGCTCCACAGCCAATGTAAACCTTATCCCTTCGCCTTTGAGGATTACTTCTCTGTAATGCAAAATCAACACAGTTAATCACCTCACTAGCTATGATGCTGCATTTGAGACAGTAACCA
Organism: Vigna unguiculata; assembly: GCF_004118075.2. Lineage (NCBI taxonomy): Eukaryota > Viridiplantae > Streptophyta > Magnoliopsida > Fabales > Fabaceae > Vigna > Vigna unguiculata. The sequence goes on from NC_040288.1 coordinate 33,439,893, forward strand.
CAAAAAAGATAAGCAAAGGTAAGGAGTAATAAGACAACCAGCTTGATTAAACAGTTATGGATCTCTTCTTCATCCTGGGGTTCCATCACTTCAAGGTCCTCTTGCACCCCTGATTCTGCTAGCTAAAACGACTAACCAAATGAAAAAGAAAAGAATCCAAGAGCCCTTTTATATAGAGAGAAAGAATCCAAATAAAATGCAATACAAAAAAGTCCAAAAAGACATTTTCATTCTTGAGAAAGGAATTCTAGATAACTTTTCTGAATCAATTCCATTCGAATACAAGTATGAGAAGTTGGCACGTTTGAACTTCAGAAAGATGGTGTGAACTATTCATCAAACACCTTAAATTCAAACCAGTTTCACCAGCTTCTTCTCGTTTTTTCTCTTTTGAATATGATTGAAGAATAACATCAAATTCAAACCAAAATATAATCAACAGTAGGCTACCGTAATGATACACCATACATCAAATTAAGATTTTTTTTTTTCAACCGTCACAAGAGTACTGTACTCGTATCCCACTACAAGGATAGCATGAACAAACAAATCAAACTTGACACTTGAACCATTGATTGAAATCAAAACTTGTACTAACCATAACCCCACAGAGAGATGACACAGAGCTACAAGTAACTTAGCATACTATTTCCAATTCAATGAGAGAAAATGTGGGATGAAATAATTATATCACGACATGCAGAAGAGACATTTTTCATGTAGCTCAGATTCAGCATATACATGCCCACTTACAAATGAAGGAAAAATTGATAATGATTGTGCAAAATCCACTCAACAATGTCAAAATATGAAGAACAGGATTGGTGGGTATGAGAAAAGGAACCGAACCAGATTGAAATCCACTAGTGAAAAGTGATAATCAGAATACGATGGTGGTGTTAGTTCTTCCAATAAGGACCCACCAAACCCAGGCTTAACTAGTCTAGGTAACGTTGGTACAATGGTTCCGTGCATCAATTGACAAATAAATAATGAATCATATCTTAGTATCAACACTTTGCCAGCATGTTTGGATAAGATTGAATTTGGGAGAAAATAATTTTAATAAGACTAATATACAAGTAATGTACAAATATTTTTAATTTGGGATAAAATGTTTGTACAATAGTTTTGGATACAATATTTATTAAATATAATCATTTATTGTAAAAATAATATGAAGAGCTATTTTTAAAATATAATATATTTAATAAATTAAGTTGCTAAATTATTCACTACTAAAAAATACATATTTTCTGCCAATTTTTATTTTGAAATTTTATTAATAAATACTTGCAAATTTTGTTATGAATAATTATTTTCAAGAAATTTTTACTATTTCTTTTGAAAAAAATTTTGTATAAAATATTTTTTATAGAAAATTTTGTATAAAATACTTACAACATTTATAATTTTGTAAGAAATTATTACAAACAAATTATCTCTCAATTAAAATTTGTTAAATAAAAAAGTTTTTCCCGCTAAATTTTATAACAAATTTACTGAAAAAATTCACAAAATATTAAAAATTCTATTAGTGATTAAAGTAATAAAATATTATGAAAAATTTAATTGCTAGAGAATATGTAATCTAAACTTTACAACTATTACTTTTAATCATATTATAAAATACTTTGAAATTTCAAATAAATAAATATATATATATATATATATATATATATATATATATATATATATATATATATATAAATTGACACAAATATAAAATATCTTACTTTGTAATATTTAATTATTATTTAAGATACATTATTACGAGTTATTTTAACTTAAATATACATTTAAAATGTTTTATTTTTAATTATATTATTCATAAAATATATTTCAAATAAATTTAATTATATGTATATGAATACAATTTAAAAAATATGATTTTTTTATATATATTAACAAGTTTAAAAATGTAATATTGAAAAGGTAAACATCTCATTCTCTTCTTTTTATTTATAGGTTAATATATATATATATATATATATATATATATATATATATATATATATATATATATATATATATAAGTAAATATTTCATTTGGCCGTATAGCATTCGCTGAATAATATATAGTTTCTTATAAATTGTACGTACCTAAGAAACAACAAATTAAAATGGTTGATTGATTCAGCCAACTTTTAGAATAAGCCTTGCAAAATGATCAGTGTAAAATTGATTTATAACTAAACAAATATTGCAAATTATTATTATGATTATTCTACATAAAACTCATTTTAATATTGATATTACTAACATGAATATTTAATTTAATTGTATGAGACGTGCAATTAACACAAATATTAGGAATTAAATTTACAATTTGGTTGATGTATAATAAAATGAAAAAATATTCAATCACTAAAATGTCGTTGTCTTTGTAATTTTGTACCTGTTCTTAGTTTTGTTGTTATAAATTGTGTAACCACTATTAAAACAAAATTTGTAAAGTTTTATTTCACTTTCACCTTTTCACTTCTATTCAAATTTCAAGCTTTACTCTTATTCGACTTCTTCACCATGCCAAAACACAATAAGATACATAAGAGCAGAAAGAACAGTAAATTATTTCATTTAGTGCTTTATATCAAACAAGTCTCTTACAAATTGGAGGCAATTATAATTACATTAATCATCAAGCTTTATTCAGAAGAAAATCAAAGAAGAAGAATGAGAACAAATATGAATGTGGTAAGAGACAACATCAACTATCAACTGTGTATATTTGAAAGTGAGTATATTTGAATTCTCTACTGAGATTTTGGTCATTCTCTCTGCTGTCATTTTAAAATATATTCATAGATATTGATTTTAATGTTGTAAAATACATTAAAATATGTATTAATATCTTAATATCAATGTGTTTTGAAAGTTCAGCCGAGGAATAATACTAAAAATTCAGTAGAGAATTTAGATTCGGATAAAATGATATTTGTCAGATGAAGAAGTAAAATAAAACATGACAAAATCTTGTCATGAGCACAATGTGTATACTATTGTACCTTCTTTTTACTCTCCCAATATTCATCTTCCCAAATTTCTACCTGTCTTGTTGAATTAGCTTTTCTGTCTAGAAATTGTTGTAGGCTTGTAGCATCATATGGAGGAGGAATAGTGCATGGATTTGAATGACTAGGAAACTTCACCATTGAATCTTCCATGAACCTTCTCTCTGTACCATTTAAAGCACATGCCATTGTTTCAGGACAATACTCCACAGCTTTTGGAGGTATAACTGGTTTGAACTTCAGGAGCTTTGCATATTCATTTAGCAGATGAAACATGTAATCATACACATGATCCATGTCCATGTCCTCATGAATGAATTTGCTTGCAGCCTCCCCCATTGCCTGTGCCTGCAAATTTCAGTGATGTTAAGACACATAGTTTTGTGTACAATAGAATGAGAAATTTTTCATCATTCAATATTCTATCTATATATCAAAGAAACATCTTGCCATATTATGTTGATCACATTAGAAAATTATCTCTTTTATCACAGAGACACTCACAAATAATTGTATAAATAAAATTACACAATAAATTTAGAATGGTTTAACACCTAAATTTTCTAGACAAAACTACAGACTTATTTCTACAATTTTTCTAAACAAAACTGCACACTTTTCTATATAATTATTTTTGTACAAAATTGTAAATTTTTCAAGGATGGACAATTGTCTCAGTTTTTTATACATCCCAGATACTTATTAAGATATGCTGGGAATTTAAAGTTTGAGAGTAAAAATGAGAAAGTTGAGTATCACATAAGAACGAATACCTATAAACTCATCGTTTTAAAATTTTGGGATAACAGTAGTATCAATTTCTTCTTATGTGTGTGTTTGTCTCATGTCTCAATGACATTGTACCTTCTTAGGGATCCTCTCTCTCGAAATATCCAACAAAATATGACGACAAAATAGCTTTCCTATCAATTTTATTATAAAGTGAGAGTGAGAGAGTACCTTGTCGGTGTGATTGTTGCCCCATTCGACGGCAAACTTAAGAGAAGAGCACTTGGTGTTGTCTCTAATGGGCCAATAGTGCTCCAATGGCACCATGCCTCGGATAAAAAAATCATGGAAGCGAGACCTAACATACAAGTTTGTAGAATCGCATGCCAAAATATACTTTTCACTCACAGACCAAGCCCAACCTTCTACATAAATTTTATACCTGTGTCACCACCATTGCACACATCATTAACATAGATTTCACACAACAATTTTATCAGAATGTCAGTCACAGAGTTTGAATCTTACCTATGTGTGCATTGGTCCCCTAAGTTGGATTGTTTGAACCCTTGTTGGGATTCTTGATCCCAGTCCTGTGACCAAAACAAAAACATGTAATAAAAATACAAATCTTCCTTTCTGAAATGAATTACAGAGCAAAAAAAATGGTGAAAAAGTGGGAAAAACCTGTATGTATAGGCGAGTGTTCCAGTCATCTTTGTCTGTGAGATTGCATGTCATAAGGTTTTTCCTAGTTGGAGTCACATTAGGGTTACCCTTCCAATACGCATATGGCACTCTTTCTTTCCACTTGGTTTTCTTGTTCCCATTTTTTATATCTTCTAGCACATATTTCCATGGCTTTATGTTTATCTCAGCCCTGTTATAACAAAATCCTAATTACAGTTCTTGTATATGAAAAATAATATTTTAATGACCAAATTTTAATTTTCTTTTACAAAATTTTAATAATCCTTTTCACAATTTTAAAAAATATTTTTTAAATAATTTTTATTTTATTTTTTCATTTTAAAATTATATCACTTCAAATTATAAGAAAAAATTGTTCGAAAAAAATTATCCTGATACCATTTGTAGAAAAAAATGTAAGCTTTCTCCTTACACCTTCGTAAGTTTCTTCTTGCATCCCATATAAAAAAAAACACTTCCCTGTCTTGTTCTTCTTTTGGTGCAATTCAAAAATAAAAATATTTTGATATTGTGGAATCAAAAGATTTCCGAATTATATGATTCAAAAGATTCATGAATTGTATAATTTAAAAGTTAAAAGTAATTTTTCAATTAGTCATTTTTTTTCTAAAAAATACTTCTTATGTAATCCAAAAACTAAAATAATTTTTAAATTTTAATTTATAATTTATAATTTATAATTTATGTAACTTAGGAGCTTTTTTTTAATTATGTCTAAATTACATAATTACAAAGTCATTTTTAACTTTCAGTTATAGAATTTGAATGTAAAAAATATTTTCAAAATGTATAATCTGAAAGGACAAAATAATGGAAAATTATTTTAGTATAAAAACACTGAAGGAAAGTTATGGGGTGCAAGAAAAAAACTGTAAAATGGTATTTAAGTTCGAAGACAATTCTATTATATTGTTTTAATTAATTTTATATTTTATTCACCTTTATGAACATCATTTATGTTTTACTAAGTATATATATATATATATATATATATATATATATATATATATATATATACTTTTTTATTTGAATAGTTTTTTTTTCTCTTTTTTCTAATTTTAAAATATAATTAAAAGATGTATTCAGATAAGATGATCATTAAATAATGAGTCTATTTGTTTCTAATTAAAAACTATTGTCAAAAACAAATTTGTTTTCTTCATCTACATTTTAAAATAAAATTACCTAAATATGTAAAATTATTAATAGTACGTGATTATTTTATCAAAAAGGTTTTGTTTCTTAGAGAAAATAAACAAACAGACCTAATAAAAAGACGCCACTTATAAGATCCAAAGATTTAAAAAATAAAGGTTTAATATTTCCTTTTGTACTAATCAAGATTTTTTTTTTACTATTTAAAACGCTTTGAATTTGATTTTATTAATTTTTAACACAAGTTAATATAACCTATATGTGAAATTAATGGTAATAATATTATGTCAGTAATACAATGACATATCATGTCAATCCTAATACCATTTCATCACTCGATTTTCTTAAAAAAATTAAAACTATACAAACACTAAACTATGTACACGTTACATTAACTATAAAGTGGTAAGAAAAAAATAAAAAAAAAATCGCAATAGCATAAGAAAAAGAGTTATTAAGCAAAAATAAAGAAAGAAAGAAAATAAAAAATTGGATTAAATATGTTCTTTTTGTCCTTCAAGTTTTACTGAATTTTGAAATTAGTCTCTCCTTGAAATTTTATACAAATTTAGTCCTTCATCTTTAAAAATGTATGGATTTAATTCTTTTTATCAAATTTTGTTAAGTTTAGTTAACATTTTAAATGTATTTTATAATAATATTTGATTTACCATTAAAGCAAAAATGTGTCGTAAAAAATTCAAATATTATCATAAAATGCGTTTGAAATATAAAATAAACTTAATAAATTTTGGTTAAAAAGACTAAATTCATATATTTTTAAAGATGAAAGACTAAATTAATCAAAAATTTAAAAAAAAAATACTAATTCAAAATTTCACTGAAATTGAAAAATTAAATAAATATTTAACAGTACAAAATTTGTATCATTTACTAAAACTAAATAAGATATTATTTTGAATTAAAAAGAGGAAGAGAAATTGAGTTTTAACACGTACCATCCCCAAAAGGACCAATCAGGGAAGACGATATCAAAGCTCCACTGGTCCGAGCAATAGCGAAACAACGGTGGAGTAGCAGCATTTGGGCCTTCAAACCTTCCCTTCGGTATAACGGGCCTATCATCACAATCAAACAAGAGCTCCAGATCAGGAATTTTACCGGGATACACCCTCAGCAGTTGCATGATGCCCCACAAAGTGAACGCATCTCTGGTCTGGATCGACTTCTTATACTTCTCCACGTACACCCTCCCGTCCACGATCACTACCCTCATGTGTGCCGTTCGCCTTGCCCCCTCCACCATTTCCCTCGTGATCCCTCTCTCTCTCCATGCCTTCAGGTCCTCGTGGATCCATTTGAAGTACGAGGGGCACGTGCGGGCTGGGCCCGTGGGCTTATGCGACCTAGGGTAGTCTCTAGGGCACTCTTGTGGCACGTGTGGTGGGGTGCACCTAAGTGGGAACTCTTGTTCTTGGACTTTCGGTATTGGCACGGGGGAGGGTTTCTTCTTCATTAGAATGGAAGCACCTGGAGAAAATGTCGACTTCAAAAAATAAAAAAAATCACCATGTTAGGATACTAGCCATTCAGAAACTTTTACCAACCATATAAATTTAATTAATAATCTAATTTCTATATTATGCTCTATAATTTATTTTTGTTTTTATTTTTTATTCAATTAAGTTTGTATTTTTTTTTAAATAAAATCAAGACTCACAAATATTGAGACAAATAACAAGTGGGATGTGGAGGAGGTGACCTCAAGTGGGACGAAGGAAAGAGATGGAGGGATGGATGGAATAGTACTTTTGAAAAAAAAAAGAGAGAAGAAAATAATAATAATATCCTTGATTTTTTTATTTAAAAAAATATAGTAGTTCAATTGAGTAAAATTAATACAAGAACAAAAATAATTATAAAGTTAAATGTATGAACTAAATTACTAATTAAGTTTAGTTTAGGGCTTAAATTTCATTATTAAATGGCATCAAACTCGTTTATTCTTATAATGAATGTGTTATAAGAATAAATTACCGTATAAAAGTGAGGATACTTTCTTTATTAAACTAATCATGAATTTTAGATTTAAATTCAATTTCTAATAATAATTATTCAAGCGACTAAAGTTTAGGAGAGCTGGAGTTAATTTTATGTGTTGGTGTTTTATTTTATTTATTTATTTTTGTTGATTTATTAGATGAAGACATATTATATTTTCTTTAGGTTCTTACTAAGATAAATCTTAATTTTTGCTATCTTAAAATTCTACAAACTGTGATTAATCTGTTTACACTTATGTTTAATTATCACCGGCAAACATTCACATTAAAAACCACAAATTCTGAGCATGGAATTTGAAAAGATTGAAAATATCTAGATGCATGTGGTTTTAAATAATACTAAACTAGAATCCAATAGCATGTAAAAAAATTGAGTTTATTAGACTCCATATCTAAAACTCGTTCAAAAATTTTCAAGCGCATCATCAATATCTCCATGCATGTGAGAAGAAACAAAAACCAGAAAAAGTTTTTGAATTTGCATGGTTTGAGAAGTGACTCACAGTAATGTTCCAGACAGTGAAAGCAAGGAAAGTGGCTGCAAAGAAAACCATGACAAACACCATTGTTCTGGATTTCCCCTTCTTCGACAACAAACTCATTTTCTGATTACTCGAACGCCCCCAGAAGAGTTTCAGATATGCCTCGTTGTCCTTCTCCATCTTCAAACACTGCTTCAATAATTAATCACTTTCAATTCAAGAAGCTTTTGAAGTTCTCTCTGTGTTTGATCATGGATTTTGAACAATGGTGTTTCTTCTCACAAACTGTGTTATTGGTTGGTTTCTGTAGCTATGTTTGATGGAGAGAGAGAGAGAGAGAGATGGTGTGTGTGGAAGAGGAAGCAAGAACCATTGGATGTATATCGAAATTGAAACACTTTCAACTAGTCAAAGTTTGAATTTTTGATGATTAAATAAATGCTATAATTAATATTATGTAAAGTTTTTACACACTATAAGAAAAGATTAACATGGCCAACAAATTAAGCAAGTTAATTATAAGAAAAGAAATATTAAAGTCTTATTATATGGGGAAAAACAATCTTTAATATTTGGTTTATGAATTTATGTTAAACATTGTCTTAGCCTTTATAGATAATATTATTCATCTTATATAATTAAAAATATGATAAATATGTTTTTACTCAAAATTATTTCCAAAATATGCTACCAAAGACACGAGTATTATACATGGTCTTTCTAACACAAGTATTTATATATATACCTCAATAAATACACGTCAACAATAAAAAATTATTTCAGTTACTGATTAAAATAAAAGTTTTAATTTTTCTTTACAACATACATAAATGTATGTAATTATTTATATTTCAACTGACAAACTGATAAAATAAAATAAAATATAAAAACAAAAGTTTTAAATATAAGCCATAGAATAATCATGAATTTTATTATTTAACAACTAAATAATAAGTTTTATTAATATTAATAAATAATATATTCATAAAATATATTGTATTTATAGTTTAATTACTCTTTTGGTCTTTGTTTTCATCGAAACATATCAAATTGATTCTCCAATTTTTTTTTAATTTTTAATTTGGTCCCGAATTTTTTGATGTGAATCAATGATTTTTCATTAATATTGACACTAGGATTATATTAATTACACCAAAAAAAAGAAAATCATTCTAATTAACAACTCTATAGTTTTGATGGAAAATCTTTCATCCCTTTCAAAAAATTTAACGAAAAAAAAAATCAAATAGTATCAATGTTTTAAAGAACCGGATTGAGATTAAACAAAACTTAGTGATTAACTTGATATTTTTGGACGAAAAGAGAGATCAAAAGAGTAATTAAACCTATATATGTTTATTCAATGTATAAATGCAATGCTCTTTTGTTGCTATTACGATTACAGTTGGTGTTGGTGTAAATCATAAAAACTTTCCATCAAGAAAATTCTTCTTGACTCAAATATACTCAAAGTAGTTTTTTTTTTTTTTAATATCTCATGAAACATGTGATGTTCAGTAAAAATCATTTAATTTATCTGACCCTTCAATCCAAAATTATATATATTCTCGATGTTATTGTATTCTATTTACGATTAGGAATATGAAATTTTATTTCTTGATTATATAGGAAGTAAAAAGAATAGTAAGAAGAGTTGTTTATAGTTTATGAGTTTACTAATAGAACAAAATAACGTGGTGATGATGTTATGCTATAACTTGTTTGTAAAGGCAATTCCACATTCACGTCCGTAATTTGCTCTTCAACTTAATCAGGTAATTTTCCATCGTTTCAAAGTGACGTAGAAGACTCAAAGACTCTCATTTTCAGCCTCAAAACAAGTCTAGTCCATAATCTCACTATTTTTATAATAATATATCTAAATTGATAAGTTTCATATTAGATAAAAAAAAAACTTAAGATTTTGGATCGAGAATAATGTCATTTATTTTATGTGTGTGAGTTGGACTCAATTTACTTTATAAATATATTTCTAATAATCCTTTCTCAAAATATCAATTAAAATTGACATATTTCAATTTCACAAAATCGAAATAATTCAATTTCACATAACCGAATTGTAAGATGAGATTTACACCCACTTATATATTGTGATTTCGTCTTATCTGTCGAAGTAAGATTTTCAACCATAATCTTTCTATTATCAATATCAAGTTGAAAGAAAAGGAAGAGTGAAATTGTGAACATCGTTTTGTTTTGACCCCACGTTTTTCTCCGTCAAACACAAAGACACACATAAATTACAGTGGGAAGAGTGGGTTGGAAGAAAAAGGAAAGCGAAGAATGAAAAGTCAGCAACGAATGTTAATTTGATTAATATAATAATGTGAGAGGAAGATGCCAAACTAGGTAGAAAATTCCAGTAGTTAATTAGTTCTAAGTGGTCAATTACTTAGAAAGTGGGGCAAATTATGAGGCAAATAATGTAACATAATAGAGCATTATTAGTTTATGAGCTATAAACTCTGTCTATGGCCTTCTCTCTAGTTCAGCAACCACGTGCTCACATTCTATTCAATTTTCAATGTCAATTTTATGCAGATATCATTCACTTCATGCAAAGTACATGCACATGAAATAAAGAATTTGGATTTTTGGTGAGATTTTTTGTGTTGTTTTTTTATTATATTTTTATAATACACCGATTACCACTAATTTTAACGTTTTAAAATATATTAAAAAGATATTTAAAATATTAATACAGTGTATTTTTAATGTTCTAACACAAAAAAAATTAATAAATAATATGGACTCGAAATAAGGATAATGAAGATTCATTAAATAGTTAGGTTGGTTAATTATGCATTTCACCAAATTTATTGAATAATACAAGCTATTAGGTTGTTTTAACCTAACTGGGAAACCGTAGCAATTAAAAAGCAGAGAATGTGCATAAGTTGCAAGAATCAGTGGAGGACCACCATAAAATGAGGCTAAAAAGGATTATAGTTACAAATAGTTACACATGTATTTGGTGAATATCATTTTTGTGTATGTTAATTTTACACCAATTTACCTGTTCAATTTGATTTTTTTTTTTTCATTTAAGGGTAAACTCAATTTTGTAACAAGATTAATTACCTTCAAACTACGTTTACACGTTAAAACTTTTGAGTTTTAAACTCAATCTAGAAAAAAAAAATTAATGCAAAGATACACGGTTTGGGCAAATTGAGGATGGAGGAGATGACGTGATGTTTGGGATTTATTTTTTTTAATTTATTGGTTGACTTGAAATGCAGAGTGAGTAGACAGTAACGTGCACCAAACTCAAAAGGAAATTTTGCAAACGACAAATAGACTTTAAATTTTGGACATCGACGTCAATGCACACTCCATGTGCCCATTTCCCAGGTTTTCATACGAGGTGGTCCTTGTCTATGTTAATTATCCATGTCTTTTAACCAATACTTGGCAATTACTTTTTGCACCACAAATTTTATTTCTGCGTTCAAAGATTTTTGAAACAAAAGTTTTATTGAGTATTAAAAAAATTTAATATTTTTCACACCGGTGCAAGAAGGACTTATCATCAGTTATATTAAAAATGTTCACTGTTATTTTTGTAAATATTTAATCTAAATTGTTATAGGATACTAGGATGATGCTAGGATGTTAAATAACATCAAACTATCCTAGGTCTAACATCATTTAATGTCTATTGTAAAGAGTTTGACATCAATTTGTCTTTTAAAATTTCAGAATCCTCACCTTTTTCTGTTTTGTTTGTGCGAAACCTTCTACCAAAGTACAATGACAACGTCAAACTTGAAGGAGCAAATGTTTCAACCTTTCACTCTATCTTGTCATGGTGATGCTTGTTTTGGCTCAAACTTTCATTCTCCCCGATTGTATTTCGCATAAAGTTGGTGTTTTCATTCACTAGTCATTGTTGTATGTCCTAAAAGTTGCATTTTTGTGTTTTAGATTATTTCTATTTTGTAAAAATCACTAAAAATAGTAGAAAATGATTTTTTTTTACTCGAATATTTTTGTGGTAACTTCTATTAAGTTGTATTCAAATGTAAAGTGTTCAATACCGAAAGATATTGGTCACAAAAATCAAAGTTGTGAATATTTTTTATGGTAACTTTTGCTACAAACCTTTGGATGAAGATACTCAAAAAATGAAAGTTGTTGGAAAAGCGGTGACAAACACGTTGACCAATACCCAAAGAGAATTGTGGTTCGAAAATTTTCAAAAATTCATTATTTAAGGTATTTTTTATTTCTTAGTATTTTTCACCCATTTTTTTATACTTTATACTTTTATTTTAGATACCCATACTACTTCTATAATTGTGGAAATTTTTGTAATGTATTCTTGCATTGTATAACGATTTTTCATGTTTTAATGGAGGAAATATTAGCGAAAAGAAAAATCCCACAAATTGACATTTGTTGCCTATGTAACAGACATCGATTAACGTCTGTTCTAGATGTAACAGATGTTAGTTGATATTTGTTTAGACGTAGGAGAGGTTAAATTGACGTATGTTGTCTCTAAAATAACATACGTTGAAATAGACGTAACAGATGTTAAATTGACGTCTGTCGTCTCTAAAATAACATACATTGAAATAAACGTAACAGATGTTAAATTGATGTCTGTCGTCTCTAAAATAACATACATTGAAATCTTTTTTTGTGTTAGTGTCAATTGAGTTCTTACTATTTAATTTTTCTATTATCTAGATAATATGATTGTTATTTTATGTGATCACATTGCTTAGTTGTTGTCACACGTAATTTTATAATTTTACGACTATTAATTATATCACAATTTTCAACATCAATTTCAATTACTAAAAATTTTCTCCTTTTTTCATCTAACCCATCGTCAATAAATCTCTTCATAAAAAAAGAAAAAAAAAATCCTTTCATCAATAAAACTCATCAACCTTACTTACAACAAGTTTAGTGTAGGAATACTTGGCTCAACAAGAACGCTACAAAATCTACGGTATATCTAGTTGGACTTCAACCACACTCATAAAATCCTATCTTCGACTATTGCTAGCAGTTGCATGTCACCTCAAAGGACAACACTCTCATCAGACTTCTTCCTCCCACCCTGAGAACCATGTCAAAGCTTCAATTGTTTTCACTTTCACAAAAGCAAATTTATAATTTGAAACCCACTCCGTAAACGCACCTATGAAGCATGAAGTTTATCTCCACTTTGAGACACAAATTGGAGAATGTGACATGTTTTGAAGGTTTTAGATGTTAAAGAGAATCACATTGTTCATACCAGTTTCTCTCGTGGTTGACACCAGTGATGACAACAGTGATGACAACATCAAAGCCCATGCATGATCTTTCTCGAAACTTTTTTTATTAGTTCTCTATCAACAGAGAGATGCTCGATAATTTCTTTATTAAATAGATTGTAATTGAGGTTGAAACTTTATGAATATTAGATGGTAAAAGAAGAGAGAGATTATAATAGTTGAAATTGGTGATGAAAATTGTGACATAAATGATAATTAAATTATAAAATTATATTATAAAATAAAATATGTTAATAACTGATCATACAACATAACATTTACATCACACAATTAACAGAAAAATTAAATTAAATAATAGGAATCGATTAATATATTTTTTTTAATATTCAATGAACAACAAAATTCTAATAAGAACTCGATTGAACATTTATTAATTTATCAATGACATAAAAGTTAGTTAAAGCTTAAAAGATTATTTTGAAATACAAACATATATATATATATATATATATATATATATATATATATATATATATATATATATATATATCAACATATACCTTCGAGATTATGTAAACCAACAATATATTCAAAATTACATAATTCAAAATATATTTTTATATTTCAAAATTGCATAATCTAAAATGATTTTCAAACAATGTAATATAGTTTCACGTTACATAATTTAAAATATAAGAATTGTAACGAGGCAAGGTGAAGGTGAGTGCGAATTTCACTTCTCCATCCTTTTCACCAATTTTTTTTTTTTTGTGTCATCCTTATCTTTATTTACACTCATATATGCTCCTTTACTCTTCCAAATATTTTTTAGAAACATCCAAAAAAAGAAAAAACATAATAATATTCAGCATCAAAAACATGCGTATTTTGTTAACCAATGCTAAACATATTACATAAATATCAAGTAATAATTGGATAAACGTCAAGTATAAAAAAGAACAAAAGTAATCAAAGATATATCTTAGAAATAAATTATAGAACTAAGAAACAAAATTAAAAATTAATCTAATTATTTTAGATAAATTAATAAATTAAAAATATTTTAGTAAATTTAAAATAAGAAGATATGAAAACAATAATGGGTATAGAGCCGATAACAAAAATTCTTCATCAAATCGAAACAGATTTAAATAATACTTACAAAAACGGTTCACTTGTTATTCTTACCAAAATACACATCTAGATTTTCTTATTACATAATCTAAAATACATTTTCAGATCACACAATCCAAAAGTATTTTTCATATCGTACAATTTAAAATGCATTTTCAGTTTCACAATCCAAAACCATTTCAAATTATATAATCCAAAATACATTTTCAAATTCAAAAATATATTCTGAATTATTCAATCTATAACATACTTATGCAATCTAGAACACATTTATGAGTATAGAATGACACGATTCAAAATAAATTTATGCATTATAAAATGTTTACAGTCCAGTCCATGTATAATTTAAACTTTTTTCTACACCTACGAGGAGAAGGTATGGAAGTGCTTTAAAAGAAAGGGTTAAATATGTTTTTAATCCCTTAACTTTCAGTAAATCTTTAAATTAGTCAATTTCAAAACTTTGAACCAATTTCGTCTTTCATCTTTCGAAATACGTGAATTTAATCCTTTTAATCAAATTTTGTTAGGTTTATTTGATGTTTCGTACACATTTCATGATTATATTTGAGTTGTTCATTATGTTTGATACAATTTTGCTTTAATGTTAAGTCAAATAATATTATGAAACACACTTGAAATGTCAAATAAACTTAACAAAATTTGAATAAAAATGACTAAATCTACGTATTTCAAAAAATAAAGAACTAAATTGGTCTAAAGTTTCGAAATGGACTAATTCCAAAATTCATTGAAAGTTAAGGGACCAAAAACATATTTAACCCTAAAAGAAATACCCCCAAGAGTTTCCAATAGTGATAATTCGGATTCATTTGACAATCATGAAAGAAATAGATAATCAAGTCCTTGTTGGCCCAAAAATACAGACTTCATAACCATCAGTCTCCTACACTGGACAATGATTTCCTAAACATCCCCCTCCACTTTTCATCTTACCACCCCTTTTTTGATTCATGAAACTTCTATTCTACCCCTCTGTCTCTTAGGATGTGCAACCATGTCCAATTGAGCAACATTCTCATATTACAGAAGTTGGATGACATAACCAAAGATGGAGTTTAGACAGATAAGTAAATGTATTATTCTGAAATGGGGAATGCCTCACAATCTAAGGGTTTCAAGAACCACCTGTTAAAAGGTGGCTTCCCTTTGAAAATTTTGGAAGTCAAATTATATTCTTCAGCTCCATCCTGATGATTAATCATGCAAAACAAGACACAATTATTAGGAGTGGACAAAATGAACTGCACTGAACAGAACTGTTAAAAACTGTGGTGAACCCAAAAGAGAATGTGAAGAACATCAAGAATACCTTAAGTTCTCGGTAGGTAATCCCATTGGCCAGAGAACTGCTCAATTTTTCCCTTCTCAGTGGCAAGAAAACCTCCAGCAACCTCTGTCTGGAAAGACAATAAATTTATTACCACCTCTGATCTTTTATTAATTATAATTAAGTAACTTAACCATCTTTATTGGTCTTGAGAAATTAGTTACTTGTTTATATAGGTTTTGGAGGTAGCAGTAACTGTAATGTTATTAGTGATTCACAAAGATTTCTACCACATACATGTCAGTGGCACTCACTTGCATAAAGATGACTGTGTAGAAGGGTAGAGTGCCCCTTTTGCAGAGGTGCCTTGCTTTCTTCCAGTGGTTCCCAGGATGACTTCATGCAACCCACATTCATTCCAGCATATAGAATATCTGCAAAGTTAATCATTCAACTAAATGCAACATCCATCCATAAAGCTGCATTAATTTCACAATTCTCCAACATTTGGCGTATGTACCCGCATGTTAAGGTGTTGGCAGCACTCTCAGATTGCTGAAAGTCCTTTGGTGGTACTGGTGCGGCGTGAAGTGTCGGCTGTGAAATGAAAAAAAGACATACAAGTCAGCATCCTACAATGCGCTTTTCTTTCTCACTAAGATACCAAATATTCCTCATACCTGGTTCACCAGAAATGGAGATGTCAGTTCACTTGATAAGGGTAGGATACGTTCATACAAAGCTCTTTTCAAGTTATCCTCAAAATGAAAATTCCCGGGACTGTTAATGGGAAGACCAACAGTGATTGAAGAAAGATATACAGGTTGAAGAAAGTAGGAAAGCAATGCTCCTGCACTAAGAGTAACAATGTCACAACACTTAACTAACTTGACGGAAATACAATCACTATTTGAATTTGTTGGGTTTTTTTGATGGGAGACACCAGATAGATTTGAGACGTATAAGTCATGAGTAAACTCAAACACCACCTTCAACCAAAAACCTAAAGTAACAAGATTGTAAGTCTTTTCACCTTATATGTTGTTTATCTTGCATATTATTACCCAATGTGAGGCTCCAACTCAAACTTGACTCCAATTATATCCACATATCTAACACTATCACACAAATTAGAAACTCTAACTTTTATGTTTGAAAAATTGACAAAATTGATATTCATGAAACCTCAATATTGTGTTTACAACCAAATTAGACGTCTACGCTTTAGTAATACAAGTAAAAGATTTATGGAAAATAAACAAGTAAAAATAAAAGAGTCAAAATCATACAGCCAAGTATAGTTGATGCAGAATATTTACAAGTATACAAACAATAAAAATGTCAATCTCCATGATGATTCGTTTGCTGTATTAAATTGTTGTAGAACAGGAGTATGTAAATATCACATCACAACTAATTTTCAAGCAAGAACTACCAACATGTAAACATCCATGGTTTAAACATATCTAACCTTGAACACCAACAACATTCCAACGAGCTATCTTGTCAGAGCAACTAACTGACAACGTCGTATCACCACGACCCGGCTTCCTCTGGACCATCCCCTGTTGGTTTAAAGCGTTGTCTGGAATTGATGAGAAAAGTATTTCTCTTCAGACAGTCAGACCAAAATAAACAGCAGCAATATTTCAATTATCAATGAAATATAAAAAACCACCATACATCAAAACTTGATAAAAATCATCATAATCCAATAATTGAAGTATAGAAGGAAACAGAGTTCAGAAAATATATTTTCTATTAAAAAGCTCAGTCTCATCTGTCTTTAAGGCCCCTCTGACCTCAGACACTTCATAATTTTCACATAAAATGTTAAATGTTGTAAAACTTAACCATGGAATCGAATAGCATACCCAAAGGTGAAGTTGAATCTCTTTCTCCTAAAGGAACAGTTTCCAAAGGCGAGACAACCGAACTCAGTGTAGCATCTCCACCTACAAAATGGAACACAAATGGAAATCACCCTTGAACCTAACCAACATAGGGTCACAGATAAAGGAGGAAAATTTGATCAGATAGAGTGAAAGGGACAGAAAGATAAATTACATGGTAACTGTGATATGTACATATGTAATTTCCAATCCTTCCTCAAAGTATATTTCGCTTTATTAAGACACCCTGTATCTAACTCAAATGGCAAGTTACCATCATCAAATTTAAACCGTTTGCCTCCATTGGTAGGTCCGTGGTTACCATTAGTTTCTGTAAGATGTTGAATCTGTGTATAGAAGAACCTGGTGTGAATAGAAACAAATGAAATAACATCTCCTCACATAGCAAGACATTATATTGAGGACAAAAATTATATACATTTTCATTGGTATTGCTGTAAACTCTCCAATAACAATTGGATTTTCATCACAATAATCCACATAATTCTGTAAACCTTTATTACGAAAATATTTCAATTCTAATTAGAGAACATTACAAACAACACAAGGATCGTATAGAAGTTTTGACCATATAATTCATCACAAACAGTAGTAGTACCCTGCATTACAATTTTACAAAACTTAAGTAAATTGTACTGCAAACATGACACAAGCAAACCTTCACTATCGGTATTCAAAACTGAAAAATCGATGGATATAAAGTGCTGCATAGTTATGATACAAAAGAAAGGAAAAAAAAAAGGCTCTCAAAAAAAAAGACAAAGAAGTTTCAAAAGGATAGCAATGAAACCTCATCAAAGCTCTTCGAGCAATGACTTCAGCATGCGAATCATGAACAACATCACCACAAGTTCGCAAGAGAGAGCGCCCAATGCACTTTGTTCCCGTTCCAATTGCAACAACCTTCAAGTCTTGGGAGAAAAAATAATGAACTAGTGAACTCCTTAACCCGAAAGAAGGCTTTTTTTTAGAGAGAAATAAGAAAAAAAAAAGTGAAATTTGGTTAGTGGGTGATCGTTATGGTGGAAAGAGGAAGAAGAGAACCGTTGGAAGGAGAAGAGAGAAGGAAAGCAGCCAAAACAGTGACTTCACGGCCTTGAGGTTTGCCCTTTTTGGGAAGAGAAGCGTAGAAAGAAAGAACCTTTTCCGATACCCTTTGGCCCCAATTACTTTCCTCAGAAGATGAAACTGAAACCGCCATAGAAATGGTTGAGGTTCACCAAACCAGTGCAGTAACTCTGAACTCTGTGTAGTGAAAAATCAGAGAAGAAAACCCCAACAGCATTGGCTTGGCTTAATCCTCTACTATTTTTTTATTAATTATTAAATGAAATGTTAATGTTAATTGATCAAATATTATTAGTATAACTTTTAAAATAATTAGTGTAAAAAATAACAATTGAACTCTAAAATGTAACCTCTTGTAAATAAATTATTTATTCTAATCCTCTTTTTAAATTACTCTTTTTGCATGGAAAATGTTTAAGATTAAATTTTTTTCTTAAGTTTAATTAACTAGTGTGTTGTGTTGTGTACAGAGTTCTGGGCTTCTACTCAATGACCCAAACCCAATTTGAAATTCTGCCCAAAAAGATGGCTTACTGTATTTTGTCAGGGGGCTTTTCCCTACACCTCCAACAATCTCTCCTGTACTCCCAAAATCAAATCTATTTCCATGTTTACCCATGGTAAAATATAAGAGTTACTGTCTCTTTTTACGCAGCATACTCCTGCACCCCAAAAGCGCCCTCACGCTCTGCACCCCCAAAACCACCCTCACGCTTTGCACCCTTACAAGATCCGTTTCATCAAAATTGAGAAACGGTCTTCGTTTTAAGAGTGCACCGAAACAGCTTTACAGATCCGTTTCAAACATGCTTGAAACGGAACACACATTTCCTTTTTTTTTGTTTTTTTTTTCGAAACGGAATGTGAAATCCGTTTCCCAGAAAGCTAGAACAGAATACACAATCCGTTTCTTTTTTTTTTTTTTACTGAAACGGATTCTGGAATCCGTGTCGGACGATGAAACGGAATACACAATCCGTTTCCTTTTTTTTGTTTTTGATTTTTACAAAAACGGATTCTGGAATCCGTGTAGAAGACGCTGAAACGGAACATGGAACCCGTTTTGGTTATTTTTTGTTGGTTTTCAATATTTCCTTGGCCAAGCCGGGGGAGGATGCAACCACCGCAGAAATCTCACCAAGTTGGAGATGCATGAGGAGCATTGAATTATATTTCTCGTAATACTCATTAATTATGTTAGAAGCGTAATGTTAACTAAAAGCGAGCTTGCTTTTAATATTAAGAAGAGTGGGAAATTGGTAAATATTGTTTTGCTTAGTTTATCAGAAAATTAGTTATTCATCGGATTACTAGCATATTTGTATTTGTACTGAAAATTGTTTGTGCATGGGCCTTTTTCTGATAAATGTTGTTGTGCAGGGTCCTTTGCAGGTTTAGATTTTCTCTCACTGTACTTATCAGGAAAGATTAAAGCTTTTGATCAAAAAGGGCACATAGCAAAACTATGCATTGTTTTTCTTCCTCTTCTTACTGCTTGCATGGTTGGAATCTCACGAGTGGATGACTATTGGCATCATTGGCAAGATGTGTTTGCAGGAGGACTTCTGGGTTTGTCTTTTATGGACTATAAAAAGGCTATGAATTAATGGATTAAATATCAGAAGTCATTTTGAAAAAATTAAATAAAAGTGAAAGGGGGCTTCTCCCTACGCTAAACATGGAACATGGTGAAACGGAATTCAAAATCCGTTTCACATCTTTACAAAACGGATTATGTAATCCGTTTCGGGAAAAATTTCAAAATTTTTGGGAAACGGAATACGAATTCCATTTCATAAAATTGTGAAACGGATTCTGTAATCCGTTTCAAAAAAAAAAATTCAAATTCTTTTGAAACGGATTACAGAATCCGTGTCACAAGTTTATGAAACGGAATTCGTATTCCGTTTCCCATAAATTTTAACTTTTTTGCGAAGCAGCTTACGTAATCCGTTTCGTAATGGTTTGAAATGGATTCCAGAATTCGTTTCATAAAATGAATGAAAGTTATACAAACCTCGGAAGAGGATCACCACCTACCAGATAATGAAATAATGAAGCTCAGAAAAATTAAAGCTCAGGACTTCTTGAGGGACCACAGAGAATGAAACTGATAACATTTTAAATGAAGGCACAGTGGGATGGAGAAGGAACGGGAGAAGAAATAGTATTGGGGGTGCAGAGAAGTTGGCGACGCAGTAAATGAAATTTATTGCGTCCCTACCCACTTTCACCTGTAAGTTAAATAAGGGCATAATAGTAAAATTTGGGGGTACAGAAGAACTGTTGGAGGTGCAGGAAGAAGCGTCCATTTTGTCATTACTTCTAAAACTCTTGCTTAGATTTTTAAGTGTATTTGACTTAAACCTACAAAATATTTAACTTAAAATCAACTTATTGATTTTCATTTACCGGAAAATTACAATTAGTTTTTTTAATCTCATCATAAATTAATGGAGGGACAATTTAGTCAAAATCTTCTGTTTCTTCTTTATATAGCCATTTTTTTTCTTCAAACCCAACAAAAACATCCTCTTCTCCCTCTCCGGGCTGAATAAATAAGTATCCAAAACTATTGTTTCCTACCCTTCCACTATTACTAATTGCACCCCCACAATAATAGGAAAAGATTCAAACATCATATACCATTAAATGTCACCGTCAACGCCACCAGTTTTTACCGTCACTGCCGCTACACAACGAAGAAAAAGAAAAGAAAAATGTTGCAGAGGAAGACGAAAGAAAATGTAGAAAAAAAAAACTTATTTCGCAATGCTCAACGTATTTCATGTATTCCAAAAAAAACTCTTTTTAGAATACATTTTACATAAGCATGTTCCGACGAAAAACTCCTTCCGAAAAGCATCGTGAAGCCCGCCTCATTAACGACGTTTTTTGGTGTGCAACATGTATCAGACACCAACATTCATACGATATGTATTAATAAAGGTTAATTTAGAAGATTTTTTTTTTAACATGATTTTGACAACTCTAACACAACGTTAATAACCACAAATTTAATGATTTTCTAAAAAATATATAAACTTATAAATTTATCACATATATTACTATTATGATTATAAAAATAAGTAAAAAATATTATACGATCACTACTTTCCACTTTTTTGGATATTAGATAAATAAATTAGATTTATTTATGTGTTATTTGACAATGTGTTCATTGAAAGTTATAAAATAATATGTATATACATATTGTGTCCTATATACTATGTTTTTCAATTTAATCATTCGTGTTGTAAGACCGCTTTAATTTTGTCCTGAAAATTTAAGGGTCTCTCTTAGTCAGTTTGGCCTAAGGCTGGCCCATAGGGCATCCCAAAACCCCTAAACCAGCCTAACCCTCTCATGTTCTGCCCATTTTGCAAAATCAGCCACCTTACTCCTCTTCTCTTTTCCCTTCAAACAGTGTTCCGCTAAGGTTCGAAGCTCATCCAGATTCAAGTCAGCTCAACCTCATTCTCTGTTCCACCTCTTGAGTATGCTCCTGGAGTTGTTGCGTTCGTTGTCATAGGTGCATGTGCTAGCTTGAGCAGGAACTCAAAGTACTCTGTTTTCAATCTCGCTTAAGCGAAAGCTTTTCGCTTGAGCGAGAGACCCATGTCGCCTGAGCGAGAGCTCCTTAGCTTGAGCGAGATTGACAACATAGTTTAAATGCTTGTATGCTCCCATGATTGATTTGTTTACCCTTTTAAAGCATGAAATATGATGCCAACATGTTTTATACAACGTGCTTGTGTTTTCTTAAATTTTTGTTGTTTCGGATTTCGTGTTTTTACATGTTGAAACCAGTGAAAATCTGTCAGTTTAACTTAAGCGAGAAATTTTAGCTTAAGCGAGACCAGTCTAGCTTAAGCGAGACCAGTCTAGCTTAAGCGAGACCAGTCTAGCTTAAGCGAGAATTGCTGCAGAATTTTAATTCCTTACTTTAACTTGAACTTGTGGATTGATTCAATTACTTTTAAAAACATGAATTGGGCGAATGGGTATGAGTAGAGTGGTTTATGGCCTGTGATTGATAAGTTTAACATGACCTTGGCACGTGACTTATATGGGATGGTTGGTTATCAAAGTGGCATGATTTTGGCATGATAAATGATTCAATATTGATTCTTGGAAGCATGATGATTGGGTTGGTTAGGACATAATTCCAGGATAGTTTCGTGGTGGTGCCTCATTTGGTTAGGACGTAATTCCATGAGCCTCTAGGTGAGACTTCATGGTGGTGCCTTAGTTGGTCGGGACATAATTCCATGACCCTTGTTAGTGGGAGTTCATGGTGGTGCCCCATCTATATAATTTAGTAAGGGTTCAAGGTAAGGTTGCATCCTGACACTCTAAAGAGTCAGTTAGTCTCACATAGAGTGTACTGATTCTAGTGGTGAGAGTAGCAGGAGGCCAAGCCTGAAACTCATTAAGGGCTAACCTTGTGTGGGGGGATGAAACATTGTAACACTTAGCTCGGGAGAGCAGCTCAGTAGAGCAGGGAAGTTCACTATAAGTGCAAGCATTCGTTGAATCCGACTAATTATATGTATCTGGATGAGTCGTGTCTTGAGTCTTAGTGTATTGGTTGCATGTCATAACATGATTGGTTGATATTTGTATCTTTGGCTATGAAAGTTGTATGCATTGGTATGATAAAAATCGTTTTCTACTCTAGCTTACTCTTTCTGCTTGTTGTATGTTTTGTGTGTGTGGTGTTCTCTTTTTACGATGACCATCAATTTATTGATGTGAGCATATGTGAGAACTCTTTGTGGTCAATAGGATAATGGAGACTTTGCTGCTTAGCTTTGGGTTGGATTATGTCGTCCAAGTTTCTTTTAGGGTTGTAGCTCATGTACTTGTCTGCCCTTGGGCAATTATTTTGAATACTGTAGACTCTTACTCCACTTTGGTCACTGACATCTTGGTGTGCCTAAATTTCTATTCAGGATTCTCTTGGTTAAATGTTAGGAGTAGTGTCTGTACTCCAGATCTTTATTTCCGATATTATCCTGTGTGACATTTTCTTTAATTAACGTTATTAATTAAATGGGGTGTTACACGTGTCATATTTGTGTTCGTATTCAAACTTCATAGATTATATATAATATGGAAAGTTTATTCTAGAAATCCTATTATAGAAAGTTTGTTCCACAACATATATTCATGCATAGGGATGACAAAAATACATGCACCCACGGATATCCGCGACGGATAGTTACTACCCGCAGGTAGCAGATATTTTAATACCCGCTTATAAACGGATCGGGTACGAGTATCATACTATCCGTACTCATGGGTGCCCGTTACCCACAAAAAATTAAAATTAAAATTTAATTTATATTTTATTAAGTTAAATTTAATTAAAATTAAAATTAACAGTATATTTTGTTATATTAAATTCAATTATAATTATAATTTAATTTAATTTATATTTTATTTTTATAATTTTATATTAAAAATTTTATAAAATATTTTTTTTAAATATTTGCGGGTATCAGATATCCACAGATTTTTTTTGCAGATACTTGACGGATAAACGAACGAGTAGCGAACGGATTTCTTTTTTTTTGCGGGTCGGATTGCGGGTAACACTATCCGTGCCCGACCTGACCCATTACCATCTCTATTCATGCATTTTTAAACTTATCCTAAAAAATTGGTTTCAAAAATCTCATTCTAGAAATTTAATAAAATTTTGAATAACTTTTTTGGAAAGTTTCGGGATATATAATCATGAAAATTACTTCCGAAAGATAAAAAGATCATTTCCAAATTTTGGGAGGTGCACCAAAATATTTTGGGGATGCAGAAAGTAAAAACCGTAACCCAATTGAGTTGAATATTACCAAAAATCACAAATCAATTTTTAATTACAAAGTTTGGTGGACAAAATTTAGCTTTAAAAAATAAGCAAAATTTGAAACTTGATTTTCGATAGAAAACAAAAATATACTTTGAAAATTGTTCGATTGATAACTAATATACAATTTTAAAATTATATAAAAAGATATTCTAAAAGCAAAAAAAGTAAAAACTACTGAAAAATAGTTTCTCTGTCTCTTCTTTTGTTTTGTTCATTGTTTGTCACTCTCCACAGAACTCATGAGGTGCTTCTTCAACTCGTTCCATGGAGTCCCTGTAATATTGCTTTGTTTACTTCTTTTTTTTCTTGAAACGAAAGAGAAAAGGTTGAAACGAAAACTAAGATTTGATGATGATGCAGGGCACGTAGGGAAAGTTGTGTCCACAGTTTATAATAAAACCAACAACAAACGGCGAAACAAGTGGGAACTCAAACAAAACACTCTTCGAATCTAATAATTCCACATTTTTCCAACGCGATTTTTCTGTCTCCAACCACATTACTGCAACTTTTTTTTTTTTTCTTTTGGGGTGGTCAACCTCAATTATTAATAAGTGTTTGCACGTAATATATGAGAAAGAAAGCACCTAGCAGGGGAATAATGGCAGAAAAGAAAAAGAAAATGGCAGTAATATTACAGCTTAATAACATGGTTTTTGTAGCTAAAAGGGAAGAAGTCGTAGGAATCAAACATAACATAGCTGTCTAACTTCACTAAACTAGTTGGCACAACTAATTCTTGACTTTGTAATTAAAGTAACTCTTTAACAACTGATTCTCTTGTAAAATGATTTTATTAATGTCATTCCAATCTGTATTATTTGCTATCAAATTTAATATGTTAGTAACACTTTTTTTTTTATAAGACAGTTTAGTAGCTAAGAGAGTAACTTTTATAGACAAATTTGGTTTTGGATAAACCATCACTTTAGTACAATAAATGTGAAAATATCTAGCTTTTATTATAACATACGAAAAAAAATATTATACTATAAATATAAAAAATTGTATTGATTGAATTTAATAATTGAATATGCGTTTCATATTCACTAATTATCACGTGTTTATTAAAAAAATTTAACAAATATATAATACATTTGACAATTTTCAAAAACTAAATATGTGTTTAATTACTTTAACAATCAAAATAAATTTAATCAAAATTAATGATTTTTTTATTTTACTCTAATTATATCTATTTTATCATAATTTTACTAAATTAATTATTTATTTAATAATATTTTATTTTTACTTTTAAATATATAATATTTTTTAGTCTTATTAAAATTACATTGAAAGATTAAGATTGAAAAATTACCTGTATTTATATTTTACTTACAAATGTGAAAATATTTTGAAATCAATTATGTTAAATCACATATTTAAAGCCATGACTATATTTGAAGTATGATTCTTTCAGAGTTTAATGTTTTCGTCAAAGTTTTATTTTTAAAACGCGTGTAAAAAAATTGTGAGAAAAAAAAAATATTTACGATTATCCATCCTAACAATCATATATTTTAACAAAATTGAATTTAAAATTTTTTTTAATGTTCATTTGTTAAGTGATTTGTTTTAATATTTCCAAAACAATTTACCCAATTTAAAAATTAAAATTATAAATAGTGTATATAAGCATTTTCTTTTTCTTTTTTAACTCATGAAAACATCAATGTTGGGATAAATTGTAATGAAATTATTGAATATGAAAGTAAACAATATCTATAAACTTGAACACAATAGAGTTTATTTTGCTTAAATTTAAAAGTAATCTTAATTATAAAGTATTTGCTAGTTACATTCATATTCCACAAATACTGCTACGAAAATTATTCATTGGAGTAAAACATTTTCCATAACTTTAATAAGGAGATTAATTATGTGATTGTACCAATAACACTTTATAAAAGATCCAAAAGATAAAAGGTTGAGACAAATTAGCTAAAGTGTTTGTTTGTGTTTTGTAATTAATTAGAGTAAATAAGTAATGATTTTGTTGCCATTTGAAAGGCAAATAACACTGTTTGGACCAAAAATAAACTCAATTTGAGTCCTGAAGCATCTCTAATAAGCTTCTTAAGTAAGATTTAGATTTTTATTAAATCTAGTTGGTATGATATAATAAAAATCTTAAATTTGAAACTTACATCCCATCTGAAACTTTGGATTTTAAAATTAGAAAATATTTAATTATATAATTAAAATTTGATAAGATCTAAAAGATGACGTGAAAAAGACACGTGTGACGCAACCCATCAAAATCTTACGCTGTTGTGTAAATACCGACACAACACTGCTAAACCACACGGAAAACCCACCGTTTTATGATTACTTTCTTATTTTTCTTGTAGGGTTTCATAAATTATTAGAAGTTACTGTAGAAGATAGATCTAAATAGTTTGATATTGTTTTAATATATATATATATATATATATATATATATATATATATATATATATATATTAGGAGTTAATATTAATAATATTTTTGTTCGAATTTTATAAGACATTTTCTAAACATATTTAGGTATAAATATAATATTAAATTATAGTATAAATAAGGGCATACTAACCTTATTGTATAAAATTGAAATTTAACTTTATATCAAGTTTTTAATAAAAAAAGCTTTTATAAGTTCTTTATTCAAAATAATAATTAGGGTTATTTATGAACATTATATAAATAAAGAAAATATTTAGAAAGTGATTAATCTCTTGAATAAATTATGATTTTGTACTTCGATCAAGAAATAGTGCAAAAAATTTATATATATTCGAGAGTGACAATAATTATTAATTGATATTTAGTTAAATTTGTAATTAAACTTATATGCACACTCTTATATTTCGCAACACTATAATTCATTTCCTCTGAAAAAACTTATTGTTACTTTCATTACATATTTTTACTCATGAAGTTGGATCCTAAAACATTCTCGAAATTTCCAATTTATATTTCATATTTAATATATTGGTTGCACATTTATAATTTGATCATGTAGTTTGTCAAATCTTATCTGCTAAACATTTTTTAATTAATAATTATAATTATTTATTTGAGTCCTTAAAAATAACTTTTACCTTTAAAAGAATGAATTAAATAATCCATTATATATTGTTGCCATTGTACCTAAAAGAGAGTGGCAACATTTTTCTTTTGTCACTTTTTCTCAATGAATTAAAAGGTGTTGGCAACGTTAAATTTTTGAAAGGGTGAGATGAATCATTGTCATTTGTCATTATCAAGTGCTAAGAACAGTGATTAATTATTAATAATTAAAGACAAGTTCTCAAGAATAATCCACTTTACGTCTTTATCATCATATAATTGCCGAGTAAAATATATTTCTCTTCTTCATAATAAATTATTTTAGCATTTTAAGTTAATAAATATTATTCATGTTACATAGTTAATTTAACCAATCCTCACAAATATTTGTTGACTTCAATTTCGTTACATTTAATTAATATAATAATCACTTTTCATTCACATCGATAAAAAAAAAAAAACACGTATGCTTATTTCTTTCTTACTATGCGTTCTTATTTGTGTTTAAATTAATTCATGTGATTTATTTTTTGAAAATCACGTCCTTTTTTAACTTTCTGTGTAGTTCATAAAAAAAGGTTGGTGCAAAGTGGATCAACGACCTTTTCTATAAAAATTAAAATGTTTGTTTTTTATTTTGAAAAATAAAGTATTTATTAATATGCATTTTTTTCTTAATATTATATTTTTGTAACGTTATTTTATATATTTTTTGTATTTTTTGTTTAAATATGTATTTGTTTCCTATATTTTTATTAAATTTGGTCTTATTTTTGTTTTATGTTCAATTAGGTTCTCGTTTTTGTCAAATTTCGGTCAAGTTAGTATTTTTACTAACAGTGTTTAATCGATTGGATTTTGAATGTTTAAACACCGTAAGTAAAAAGGATCAAATTGACTAAATTTTGATGACAATGAAGACCTAATTAAACGTAAAACGAAAATGATGACCAAATTGAACAAACACAACGAAAATAGGGACCAAATGTGTATTGAAGCCTATTTTTTTATTAATGTTGATTTGATTAATAAACCTAAAATGGGTGTGGTCCAATTTTCAGAAAGAAATCATATTTGTCATTCAATCTAATATAACAACATTAAAGTGTCAATTAACGTGATTTTTTTTAAGACATTAAAGAAGTTGAGCCCATGTTAAGTTTAAATTCTATTGTTCAAGGAGATTAATTACGAGAAGAATGACCTCTGTCTAGTCTTGTCATATAATAAGATCCAATTTGTTTGGACTCATTAAGTTTAGCCCATTACCTTAAGTGAGACCGAACGTGTACACCTTTTGTTATGAAGATGTGAGGTTATCCTTTGATGGGTCTTGCTCTTAACCCAATCCTCTTCTCTTAGGGTAGCATGTCGATAAACCTTAAATCACTAGAACTTTCCCTTTTCGGTGGACAACATTAGGCTGACTAAGCCCACTATTCTTCCCCCTAAAGATTTACAATTTTGATAAAGATTACTTTAAAAACAAGTAAAACTATGATATTTTTTTATTCAAAATTATTATTCTTAAAAAAATAAGTAATGGAAAAAAAAATCGAGTGAAGTCGAGACTATGTTGATTCAGACTCATGTCAGGTTAAGTTGGTTGATCCCACATCGGACCAAGTCATAATAAATAAAGTTTGACCTAGATCAAACTAAGTTGAATCTAGTCAACAACATGCTTAGTTAATCAAAATTTCAAATCACATTGAGTCAAAAGCATAAGTAAAGTTGGATCAAATTTGTTGAAAGTCTCACGTCAACTAAAGATAAGGTTAATTTATAATATAAATATATATATATATATATATATATATATATATATATATATATATATATATATATATATATATATATATATATAAGTGAATGCAGACCTCACCTTATAAGTCAATTTTGTAAGGTAAGTTAGACTTAGATTTTACTTATTAACATGGTCACAAAGTCAAGTTAGAGTATATCCAAACAAAATTATTTTTTGTTGGGTCTATTATTTCACCTACCATTAATGTATAGTCTCACGCTTGATATGTATATACCTTAGTGTTAGAGGGTGTGTCGAAAGTCTCACATTGATTAGAGATAAAATCAATTTACAATATATAAGTGGGTGTAAACTCTTACTTTACAAGTCAATTTTGTAATATTGAATTGAGCTTAAAGCTCATGCTAAGCATAAGTTAGGATAAGTCAACCCAAATCCTTGTTATTTTAAGTTGGGTCAGCCTATAGTAAGTAAAGAGTTACACCTAAGTAAGGCCAAGTTGGATAAGACTAACTTAAACTAAATCAGATTGGGTCTAGGTCGAGTTAAGACCAAGTCAAGGAAGGTCAAGTAGGGCTGGAACCAAGTCATCTAATGTTAAGTCAAGTTGAGTTGAATTCAAGTCACGATATATTAAGTTAAACCCACACAATTTGGGTTGGATTGGAGTCTAAATTAAGCTTGACCTGAGTCAGGTTGAGCCTAAATTAATATTGTGGGTCAAACTTAGTTGAGTGAAGCCAAACTCAAATTAAATTAGATTATTTTTAGATAAATTGAATCTGACTAGATGAAAGTTGTAATGAGTGATTGAGTTTATCGATATTGAACTTGTATTAAAATGAATGGTCATGTCAAGCCAATTTCAAACTATATTTAAATATAATTAAAAAATAATATAAATTTAATCTAATTGATAGGCCAAATTTAATTTAAATTTAAACTAATTTAAATTAAATTCAATTAATTTAAACTAATTTTAATTCAATAAGATGGATTTAAATTTTATAGATTATGAAACATTCAATTTATGATACCACTACTAGAAAAAATCATTTTACTGAATTGTTTTAACATATTTAGAGTTCATTTAGGTCTACAATAATTTTGTATAAACAGAATGTGCTGATATCACTTACCACTTATCTACCAAATCTCTTTTGAAAGATGGTCCCACGTCGATGAAAATCCAAGGTGGGACCCACCACCCGAAGAGAATACGATGCTCAATAATACATACACATAACACATAACACATGCCCCCATCCCATTCATTAAATGCATAAACAAACCGATAAACTCCATTCATTTTCATCCATGCATACGTGGCCACTTTTTACCTGTATTACCTGTCGGCACTCACATCCACCGCACGATCAAACCACGCCTGCGATCAGCGGTCCAAACTCTCCTACATCCTCGCCCACTGCCTCACGCGGATTCCACGCTTTCCCGTTCAAGCTGGAGTAACGGCAAAATTAGTCAACGTTGAATGAAAAAAACATGTAAATCAATATTTTTGAATTTATTGAATTATTTAAATTGATTTAACTTAAGACAACACAAATTTGTTAAATTTCAAGTAATGAATATGTGACTAAATTTTTGTAAAAGAACTTAAATACAGTTATATTTCATAAAATATAGTTGTATATATATATATAAAGAAAAAGAAACTAGCTTAACAATAAAAACTATTGTCAAAGATATTTAATTAGGTAATATCATAAGCTAATACAGTCTAAGTTTCACTTAGTAATTTAATTGTGTACTATCATAAACTAATTTGATCGATGATGTTACATGAATCTTGTGTTGCTTTAAATTGAAAGGTACTTGGAGTTGAAGAGGCACACCTGGTTTATCGGAACGTTGCTACATACAAACGTTGTTGTTGTTTCCAGATAAACACACGTGACTATCTACCGTTCCATCTCTCAGAACTTCGACAGAACCAAACTCCCAACCTATGGCAGAACTCCAAACCAAGGCTGAACCAGCTTCGGTCCCGGCTCCGGCTGCGGTGGAACCTCAGCCTCCGCCGGCTGAGACGCCGTCACTTGACGCTGCTGACAAGAAAGCGGTGGTGGCAGCGGCGCCTGCTCCGGCAGCGGAAACCAAAGCTCTTGCTGTTGTGGAGAAGGAGAAGGAGAAGGAGAGTGAGAGTGAGTTTTTGTTTTTTCGTTGATCAAAGTTTCATACTTTTGCTTGCTCTGAATCATGGGTTGTAGTCAAAATCCAACTTTTACAACTACACGATGAGAAAGAGATGGAAAGTTGAAGGAACGTGAATAGTTTTTTTAATCGTATGACATGATCTGTTACATGGTTTAATCAGTGTTGTTGCTTGAGTTTCTCTTTTTGGTTATATGCATATAGTTTTTCTTTTTCATCAATAAGTTTTTGGAATTGATTTGCACTGTTGGCTCAGTTTCTATTCATTCATGCTCAAGTTTCTCTGCCCTACTGCTTTGTACTTCGTTTTGGTGCTGATCTTCCATGGGAATGATTGTCGGTTGTCATGAAATCTGAAGCTTTTTGTGACTGACTTTGTCTGGTTTTGGTCAGTACTACTACTACTGTACAGTTGAATGTGGTGTTTGTGATTGTTCTTGATTTTTTCTTGGTTTATGAGAAAACGTTGGTAAATGGGAAATGAAAGGAAATAGAATTAAAGAGATATGGCTCTTGGTTTGTACCAATTCTTATCTGTGTTATGTTTTTGTGATGTTGTGATCTTGTTTTCTCTTTAATTAAGGATTTATTGTATGGGATTACTTTGGTTTTCAACTTTCATTGTTTCCTTTGAGAGAATTTAAGTGTGTGGATAGGAAAAATTCAGGGAAAAGTTTTCATTTTGTATGTAAATTATAAGAATAATTTTCCTCCCTTATTTGATTACTCTGTTCATGGCTCTCCCTATCAGTTATCTTCTAGGGTTGCCTTTCAATGATTATATGATATGAGTATGCTTCTTCTTTTTTTCATGTGTCTTCTTTTTCGGGTAACCTCACTTTCCTTTTTGCTTTCAAAGTTGGCTCCACCCATTTTTTATGCTTAGTTTAGAAGCATAATTGTTTATCTACTTATCTGTACTAGTTTCTGCATCAAGCTAACTGAACTGTTTTTATAGCAGATTCTCTTCTCTTCTAATAATTTATACATTCCTAACAAGGATCCATTGTTATACTAAAGCAATTCTCTTTAAACAAAAAGAATGTTAATAATTTCTTGTTCTATACCTTAATGCTCAATATTTCCCCTTCCCCAGTAAATAGTTTCTCCTAGTTATCATAAAACATTGTCTCCAATGTTGTGAGGAGAAAGGTCTTTTTCCACTTTGGCTAATGATGCTTTTGATTAACAGGAAAAGTTATTCCAAATTTGTTTCTTTTTTCCAGCTGGCTTTCTTTAATTTAAAGGACATAATGAGAAAATGTTCATCTTAATTAGAATCTGATAATAAAGTCCAACCTGCAATTTTACCTTTGATATCATTGCCTTTTTTTACCATTTTTCTTTTGATCCACAGAGACCCCACCAGAACCTGTAAAAAAGAAGGCTTCAGGTGGATCCCTTGATAGAGGTTAGTGTTAAACTTGTCTCATACTTCAGTTTACATTCTCTTGTTTATTTTTTATTTTTTTATCTTGATTATATAGTAATTTATAATATATGGTGCTTTTTGTTTTATAACTGCTTGAATTAGTCAATTTGAGATGAACCATCTAGTTTCTACACTCATTGCAAATTGACATGAATTGATTTCTAGATGAAACTTCGCTATTTATTTATGTAAGATGAGTGTGTGCTGATACCAACTTATGTTAAGAAATCTCTTTCCAAATATGCTTCCTAGAGATGATTGTTGACTGATTAATTTTTCTGGATAGCATGATGAATCTTCATTAACAAATGACTGATGCAATTCTATGATGAACAGATATTGCTCTTGCAGAAATAGAGAAAGAAAAAAGGTTGTCTAATGTGAAGGCATGGGAAGAAAGTGAAAAATCCAAAGCAGAGAATAAGTGAGCCTTTATTTTAATTTCATTTTTGCACTTTACCATTACCAGCATAAAAGTAAAACCAAGTAACATTGCAAAAAGAAAAGAAAAATTGAGAACCTATCAATATGTCATAGGAGGAATATTTCTACAAATTTAAAGTGTTCATTTGAGGATCTTTTTTATGGCTTGTGTTCTTATGTTTAGTTTTTTCTGAACTAATAGAAGTTTTTGTGATATGTTAACAGAGCCCAAAAGCAGCTCTCTGCTGTTGCTGCTTGGGAAAACAGCAAGAAAGCAGCTCTTGAAGCTCAGCTGAGAAAAATTGAGGTAATACTTGTTCAGCTATTGGTTAAAACAATGACTTTGATTTTTCTACCATTCATGACACTACTTTTAACATTTTTAACCTAGAACTCTAAGTATCAATTTTTAGTTATTTTTTCTTATATGTTGTTCAACTTTTTCATTCAACTTTTTCATTTTTACTAAATATGACACTCAGACTCGTAACTGTTGACAAAAGAACCATATCTAAGATTTTTATCCAACAAATTCTCTTTTGTTCACCCTTGTCACATTCTAACTAGACATGTGGAACCTTTATCCAGTTGTACTCTTGCTTTTGTAAAAATGGTATCAAATACCTATGGCGTCCCTGATTGAATCCTTCTACATAAAGAATCATGCTTTTCTTAATGAAATGAGCTACTACAGTCTGGAATGTACAAAAGTTAATACTTTTTTTATTATAGATAGAATTTGGCCATATCCATGTCATAGGTGTCTCTTTCAATCATAAGAATACAAAGTGTCTCAAAAACCTCCAAATTTGACAGCACAAGTTAAACATGGCTTCTCCTCGGAGGGACCCCCATGTTTCCTTCCATTCAAAATGATCAACCTGAAAAGGAGTAACATTTTTCAACACAATTTTTTTACGAGTTTAATTTTGAGACAAGTTAATTAATTAAAATTTACTCTAAAATCATTCCAAAAGTCAATAATTTAACTATATCTGATAAATTCTGATGGGGTAGCCTAAAATTTTTTATGGTGATAAATTCTAAGAATTATAATTCTTATAATTGACTAAAATTGGTTTGATTGGTCAAAAATATTTGAGTGAACTTTCTAAGAATTAAAGCTAATTCTTAGAAAGTATATTTTTGTCACATAAATTATTTGATAAGAATAAGATAATATTTCTTTTTACAAAGTAAAAATTTTATTTTAATCTAAGAAATGCAGATTCTCATTTTTATGCATAAAAGTGATATTGTAAGAAACATGGCTAATAACCAAACCATTAGGAAAAAATAAAAACATTATTTTCGGAAAGTTTTTTTTTTCTTTTTAAATCTTAATCGAACATGGTAAATGAAGCAGGTTGACATAAACATAGAAACACTTAAGAGTATTACCACATTAAACTTTCTAACACTCTTACTATGTCTACGCAGGAACAATTAGAGAAAAAGAAAGCAGAATATGCTGAAAAAATGAAAAACAAGATAGCCTTAGTTCACAAGCAAGCAGAGGAAAAGAGAGCAATGGTTGAAGCCAAACGTGGGGAAGAAATTCTGAATGCTGAGGAAACAGCTGCAAAATACCGTGCAACTGGAACCACTCCAAAGAAGGCCTTTGGATGCTTTTAATTTTCATTTTTTTTTTTGTGTTTTTTTGGGTCAAATCATGTCCTAGCAATTATTAAATTTTGTCTATAATTTTTCTTGTTTGCTTTCATATGTCGTTTGTGTGTGTAAGAAATTGAAAAGGGTAACAATATCAAAGTTTGTGCAACAGATCCTTTTAAAATGAAGTGTTACATGCTGTTTATTCATTTGTTCCATTAAATCTTTGAATACTATAAACTTTACACCATCAAGTTGTAAACCACCAACGAATCAACAATGTTAACAAAAACAAAGTATTTGAGAAATTTATAGAAACCATGTTGAGCACAGAACTAGCTTACACAGCATATCCATTAAACTCTAATCACATGTCTGCAATGTGACTAACTACTAGTTCATCTTCTGATATACCAAGTCTACAAAATAGCGAATAAAGAACTACATGTCAGAATATTAACATGAAACATGCACTTAAGGGTTGGTGTCTCATTCTAAGAAGCTCATGTCATTGTTTATAGGGAAGTCTAACAAGAGCTGCAATGAAGTGTCACACGAGTCTTCTTCTAGTTCACTGGAGCTTGATGAATCAGAGGCAATTTTCTTGCTACCACCCCACACCAAATCCTCTTTCACAATGCTTCTAGGGTTGGAAGCCAAATCTGTGGTGGTGGTAGCAGACAAGGACCCTAGAGAAATGGGACTGTGGCAGCTACCTTTGTTGTCTGATTTGTGCACACCACGAAAAGATTGTCCAACTTCAGAGTTCCACATTCTGAGGAAGTAATCAGAGTCAGTTTTGTTGGAGGTGGTGAACAAATAGGGCTCCCTTGAGAGCCTGGCCTCTGCTTCAAGCCTTGCACTCTCCCACTGGGCCATGTGGCGGGTTGAGGTGGAGGGTGCATGGGCCTTGCCATCAGGGTTGCATGAAGAGGACAGTGGCTGGTGGGTTTGAGGGTCAAGGCCCATGCAAATGAGACGTTTTTTCAAATGGGTGTTCCATAAGTTCTTGATCTCATTGTCTGTTCTTCCTGGTAGCTGAGAGGCTATAGCAGCCCATCTGTGAATTGGTTCATTTGTTGAAAATTGTACCATAAATGGTTTGCAACAGTTATGATATGATCAATATCTATAATAATTTCTAAAAAAGAATGCATAACTATAGATAGTAACATCAGTTTATCATCTAAACCTTGTGTGTTTCATTCCTCATTTCACAGTGCAAAGAGAGCAACATAGCATTTTAAACACATGTCAAAACTTTCAATTCCAAAAATCTGTCATTAATTGAGATTTGGTCTGAATATACACTTCTTTAAGAAAGTCAGTTTAACCGGAAAGCAGACAAAGTTAAGAGTGTAATTTTTGTGTCTGATTTAGTGAGCATTAAGTACCTATTTCCAAGGATACCATGAAGCTGTATGATGAGTTTTTCTTCCTCAAGAGTAAAGGAACCACGTTTAATATCTGGTCTGAGGTAGTTGGTCCATCTTAGCCTACAACTCTTGCCACAACGAAGAAGACCTGAAAAAAGGAGAGTCAGAATGTGCCCAAATTATTCATTTTTGAAGATATTCTAAACAAATTCAAAACAAATTTGCATGTCAAGAAAAGCCTCCAAATGCATGAATGAATTGGCACTTGCCTACATAAGTGTAACAAACCTTGTAAAAATGAAGACCAAGTTTTCGGTTAAGAACACAAAAGGAAGAAGAGAAAATCAACAGAAAAGTATTAGGAAACAAAATGGTCATTAATATGCATTCTACAACTAGTTAAACTTGACTTGAAGACACGCATACTTCAGTCATATTCAATGCTTAAGCATTTCTATTAAAGAGGAAAGTAAAAAAAGAAATTAAGCACTGTAAGCAATATGACATGATAAAAGGGAAAAAACAAAGAAAACCAATATATATTAATAAGACATCTGAAGTTATGCAATGCTCACAAACTACAACACAAAAACTTATAACAAAGGGAAAACTTTCCCCTTCCCTTCAACAAACAGTTCAAACAACAAGTTAGAGGGTAAATAAAAACCATTAGATACACCCAAAAGCACCTATTACAGCAGATTTCAAAGAAAAACAACTATAACTAAAGCTGCAGATTTTTTTAAAAAGAAGCTAAATTAATGTAAGAAACATATGCTTCATATAACAGAAAAGTAGCATTTTTCTCAGTGCAACAACAAAATGAGGGGAACTTCTGATTCAAAGAAAAAAAAAGTGAATGTGAAGTAAAGTTTCAAAACAACAGCAGCAAAAACCAGTTAAGGAGAAAGAAAAAGGGTATGAAAACCTGCTAACTTGGGAAGAGAACGCCAACTTCCATGGCCACCATTCTTGTTGATATAATTGACAAGAATCTCATCCTCTTCAGCAGTCCAAGGACCCTTCTTCAAACCCATCTTGTCACAACAGGGTTTTCTTCCCATCCTTACCACAACACACCAACAAAGTGAAAATCAAACCAACATTCATAATAAACCAGACAAAAACAACAGCATATGTATTCTTTCTAATTTCTCACACACACACAAACAAACAAACACCTTCAAGTGAGTGAGTGAGATCCCTGTACTACATACACAGTTTAAGCCTGGAAGTGGCTATGACATAAATTTGGAAGGATTTAAAGTATAAAGAAAATGTGTATGATCATTATGGCTATTTGAGGAGACAGTATTTATTGTTTGGGCTTGCAAGGACTATAGGCGACTTTCAAGCTGGCTTTATGCAATAAATGTGCTCAGTAATTCAGAACTTGAATCATAGTCTGCTCATATTCATATATATTTATTGCACACACATTGTGCTTATTTATTATTTTTTTCTTGCATTTTTTCAAATGTTTTGTTTTGATCAAAAGAAGAATATTTTTTTGTGAATGATCAATCAGATGAATGAATCAACAACATGTTCAATCAACAGAATGTTTCTTTGTTTTCTTATATTATTGCATAACCGATAAAGTTGCAAGAGCATCTTTATCTCTCTTGCTACAAAGGCACATAAATAGTTTTTAAGTCGGTTTGAATTTTGGTTAATTAATTAAGTTTAACTTGTATAATATATATAATTAAGTGGTTCCTAAGTAAGAGGATTCACCTAAAGAACCTGCAATGGTTTAATACAAAATTTTTTTATAAATAGGTCGAATTAAATTAGAATTAAAGTATAATTCTTCATATAATATCAAAATATATATAACTCGACAGGTATTGAATTAAACTTTCACTTGGTGAAAAATCTTAAATGAGAAGTCATTATATCTATATAAATATAAACATTTGAATAATTTTTAAATTGAAATGTGTTATTTGAATTAAAAATTTGATAATATTAAAGGCAGAGTGATACGTAAAATAGGAAAAATAAGAGATGCATGATAAAGGGGGAAAAGGGTGTGTGTTGTTGAAGATAGGTTTTTTGTTTTGCACATAAATGGAATGACAGAGAAAATGGGAAGCAATGAAGACGATGGTGACTGCATTAGTTGGAGAATGAAAAAGAAAAAAGAAAAAGAAGAAAAAAATAATAAAGATTGAGCAATGAACATGCACACAGTGACATGTTCAGATATTTCAAAGGATAGACTGAGCCGAAAAGAAGCATCAATGAAGCTCCAATTAATGCCACTCAGTGTACGGATTCACCCCATCAATTCAACTTTCTCTTGTATTAAGATGAAACCCATTGCATATTTTCTATACAAATTAAATATTTTCAAAAAATATTTTTTTATTTTTTAAATATGTTGTTTATTTTAAATTATTATAAAAAAGTATATTTAGTTCCTAGATTAAATTATAATTTTTTTTGCTATCTTTTGCTCTGTGTGTATAACTTTTTTATATATTTTTTAAAACATTAAATTAGCTTGCGGAGTAGTTCGTTTTTTTCTTTTTTAAAAAAAAAACTCAAATTTTAGTAAAAAGTGTGAAAAGATATGGAGTAGTAAATGAGTGTGTATTTATTTTATGTTATTTCTATTCATATGATTTTTTAATTTCTGACAGTAACGGTAAATAATAAAAAATTATATTGTGTGAATAAGTATTTTCACTCATTATTCAATAGTTATCCGTTTGAGGACTAATTAACAATAATATACTTGGCTTTTATATTTGTAATTTGAGTATTTTAGAGGTGGGTAAACAAATTCAG
The DNA here is from genome assembly GCF_004118075.2 of Vigna unguiculata. Lineage (NCBI taxonomy): Eukaryota > Viridiplantae > Streptophyta > Magnoliopsida > Fabales > Fabaceae > Vigna > Vigna unguiculata. The sequence goes on from NC_040288.1 coordinate 33,479,170, forward strand.
TGTTACATCGCAAGTATAATATAATTTTTAGGACGTGTTTTCGACGTATTATTCTTTATTATTAAGATTAATTATCGTATTTTTTTTGAAGAATTATCTATTTTGATGTATAGAATTTTATTATGGTTTTATTTTTAAAAATGTATAAAAATTTTAATTACATTTTATCGTGAGATTTTTAAGTGATATAGGATTATTAGGTGTACCTGAACATTTATAAAAAAATAATTGTTAAAATGTGTTTTTGAAGTATTGTCCATTATTATTAAGACTAATTATCGTATTTTTGAAATATTATCCGTTTTAAAGTGTAAAATTTTATCTGTGATTTTATTTTTAAAGATATTTCAAAGGATGAAGAGAGAAAAAAATATTTAAATTATACTATACCTCTTAAGTTATATAGGACTATTAGATGTACCAGAACATTTATAAAAAATTAATTTTTCTATAAGTAATTTTTTTTATTTGCTTACAGTGGACTAATATAGTAGTATATGATAAAAAATATATAAAAAGAAAGTAAAAAGTAAGACATATATACATTTCATATGAAGTTTTTTTTTTTTTTTTTTCTGTATTGAAGGAATAGGAATGTATTGAAGGAATAGGAAAGAATAGGAAGTCTATTAATAATGTGAGTGGAATGAAAGATAACATAAAATAAAAAAGATTTGCGTAATTTAGATTGAAATAATCAATAAGGGTTGAGAAAACATTCAGAAAGTATCTTTGTTTCATTTCAATAGAGTTTAATTAAAGCATTTGAACACATATAGAATGCTAAGAGAAGAATAATGAAAAGGTATATGATATTCGATGTCATTATCAACTATAATGATCTTAACTTTGGTAAAATATTGATTTGAGATAAAAGTAATCAAATTAGTTATTCATAGTCTAGTTTCTAATTTACATTCGTCAAGAAAATCCACATGCACCTACTATAATTATGTGTAATAGTTAATAAACATTGACGTCAATGAAAAGAAGAAATGTAATGTGTACATATGTAAAAGATTAAAAGGATCTATGGTTAGATACACATCAGAAAGATATCCTAATTTATAATGCCACAAATAAATAAAAAAATATGTTGAGATCTATTTTCATTAATCATGAACATAGAAATATTTGTCTTCAATGTTGTCATTTCCCATTATAGATTTAGAGTTAAATATGTTTTTATTACCTAAACTTGTTTATAAAATTATAATTTACCTATATCTTAAATTTTGATATAATTTTCAAATTTAAAAAATGAAGAAATGTAGTTAATATAATTTAAATGCGTGAAATTTTTTTAACATATTAAATTAAATGGTATTTCAGATTAACATTTTATCTTTGTATACTATTTGACGCATGCTAGCTAACTGCAATGTAAGTATAGAATACTTTTTAACACATAATATCATTTTTCTTAATTAATATATGAAATTTGACACCATTCATCATTTAAAAGCGTCTTCCAACTTTTTCTTCTTCAGCCTATACTTTATTTTCTTGTAACATTTCACAATATAAAAGAAATATATGATACTCTTTTTTTTCGCATAACTTTTGAATTAGATTTTTCAAAAGCCTAATCTGAAAAGAAAGATTGTGTTTATTAAGTTTTAAAATCCACAACTCTGGATTACGTTATCTTAAAAAAAAAAAAAAGCACGCATTCAAAATAAATTCCAAAACGATTAAGGTAGAACACCTTTTTCTTTATTAATTCTGAACAAAATAATAAGACAATACTATAAGTATTTTTTGATTGAAGAGAAGATAAGATCGGAAAAAAATGATTGTGAATGATTTGAGAGCATTTAATAGTAGTGAATGTCCCTGTGGAAGGATAGAACATTAATTTATATGTATATGTGAAGCCATTGGTGATGGAAGCCTCAAACTTTATATGGTAAGCAATCATTGGTCTTCTTTTATATGACCACTCCAAACCTCACATTCCTTTCTGTTCAATCAGATCTTTAATTTATGCCAAGAGTATTGAATAAAGTAATTTGGAATGTTGTAAATTTTTCATTTTTAAAATAAATATTTTAAATTGTTTTGGAAATGTTAAAAATTATATTATGTGATATTATATGGAATGATTACTCTATTGTGTGGGAAACAAATTCTAATTTATATATCTTGAAACATATATATATATATATATATATATATATATATATATATATATATATATATATATATATATATATATATATATTAAAATATTTTCAAAACATGTAATTTGAAAGATTTTGAATTAGATTAAACTTTTTGAAAATTTGAGAATTTTAAGAAGATTTTGAGAAAATATTAGGTGAGAGAAATAAGAATATCTTTCCTCTTAGGAAAGTACAATCTTTGATTATTCATTTGTTGGAGTGTTTGTTTAGGCTTAACCACAATATGTCAAATACTTTTCAAGTGCAACCATGTATCTTCACCATGTTACAATTAAAATATTACTTTTAGACAGTTTTTATGATGCAATTATTTTGTAAATATTGCATTGTGAACAGAAGTGTGAGTTTGGCCACCAAAAAACAAGACTCATATTTTATAAAGGGAAATTTAATCATTTTTTCTGACAAAATTAATAAGAAGCTACTGCAAGCACAACACTAATACCATTCTATCAATCATTGTCTACTCATGGGATAGTAGGTCTACTACCAAGTAGACAACTTTCTAAGATTATGTTATCTTTTTGAAAAATTATGTTGTGTTGACAATTTTTTTTTTATAAATTTGGCACAATTTTCATAAATAGAATTAAAATAGATTAAATTTTTATTTTTTAATCAAAATAAACTAATAAAGTGATATTTTTTTACCTCTAATTTGTCAAAATTTGTTAAAAAAAGCTTTGTCAACTATTATTTTTCTATCTTTTTAGTTTTTTATACTTATTTTGTATATGATCTTATCTTTTTAAATGTTTTGAAAGTTTGAAGTCCATAATTAAATTTAAAATGTAAACCCGTGTGTATGGTCTTTTTTTAAAAGGGAGACTCTCCTTATTTTGTAAAATGATATTGGTTGTTGAATAAAAATATGCTCATCACATATTTTATGTCTTTCTTTTAAGTTTTATCTTCTTTATAAGTCTTGAAATGTATTATTTATACTATCTCTTTCCCACATAAATACAAATATGCTCTACATTTATCTCTTATGAGAATCTTGCGTATAAGAAAGCGCGTTGGATCCTTGAATCGTTTAAGATAGTAATATCTTTTTAGTAAGGATTAGAAATAACTATAAATGGACATTTAAGCCATGAGAGTGTCATTTTATCCTATAAAGCTTATCATAACCTCTTACATTAAGATTATTACTGAAATGGTATCATAGTGTAACTATTTTTTAGGAAACAAACATGATAATAGTATAAATTATATAAACGGGGAGTAGAAGAAAGGAGATTTCCTCTATCATTACTAATTTATTCAAAGAGGTATTGTTCAGAATCTCTCATCATCACAACTTCAACCAAATAGAAATTGAGTTTGAAGGTGTAGTGACTAAAAAGAGAAAATAAGGACAGAAATCAACCAAGTTATAATGAAGAAATGATAGCTTGGAAGACTGAGTCCAAAAGTTAATTTTTGTAAATCCTGTAAAATTATAGGAGATAGTTACTACTTTAAAATAAGGCAAATAAGAGGAGCCAAAAAGTCAACATTCATTCTAAAAGGTGACATGACAATCATAAAACCAGAAAAGAGCATTGGAACCACATTTTTTTTTCAAGCCATTTTGTACCTGCATCTTCTATTCCAACAAACAGTTTTACTTCTCTCGCAAAAATTTCAATTCCCGTTGAAAGGACTAACATTATATTTAAGTTTATCCAAATGTCAACATCAACTGTTAAGTCTGAACACAGAAAACAGACCCACGTCCTACTCCCAATTTCCTAAACATTCTATAATTTTCAAATTATGTTTTCAAAAGGATTTGTTTTTTATAAACTTGACAAAAATTTTATAAATAAAATTAAAATGAATAAATTTTTTATTTTTAATCAAAATAAAATAATAAATTATACTTTTTTACTTAAATTGATAATTTATCAAAATTTATTTAAAAAAATTGTTAAAATACGATTTCCCTTATATAATATGAGAAGGACGAAAACTAAAATAAAAATGAAACGAGTATCGACAGCGAGGTCAGAATTATCAAAAACTCATACATGATATGAGATATTATTGACTCTGTTGGTTTACTTTTCTGAATAAAGTAGCCCACTTTTTCTGAATGTTTGCACCATAACATTCGACACTGTCTTCGAACATGGATTATAAAAATCACCCTTAATTTTACGATTGAAATAATTTTTTTAAAAGCACTTGGAAAAAACATTTCATTGATAGATTTCATGCTGAAATATACTAATTGTTTTAGGAAAATATTTTTTAAACAGAAAAAAAGAGTGAGATACATACCAAAGAAGCCCTTAAAAAGGAAATATGCATTCTAACAGTGCCACGGGTATAAAAATCTGTGAACATAAGAAACCACCTACTATGCAGATAGCATCTGAGTACCATGTAGCTTCATAGCTCAAGAAATTAAAAATTGATGAGATCCCAACGAGGTCCTCGAAAAACTAAAAACGAAAAAGAAAGGCTCCAGAAACTTGGTAAGGCCTTCGAGAAACTTCAACGGCAATGGCCATGAAAATCCTGGCGACAGGCAAATTAACAGCACCGGCATGACCATATACCCAGCTTGAGATTTCTACGCTAAGAATCTACAATTTATAAGAGACGCCATAATTGCAGACCGATAGCATAATAGGATTGGGAAGGGACATGTTCATAACAAGGTATATTATCCCTAAACCATATTATAAAACTAGAGTACTAAAATATTTAATGACAATAATCTGCGAATGTAATTAACGGAAAAACCCAAACTGGACCCAGTAACTATCTGGCAGTTAAAAGCCGACATTAAACACAAAATGTTCCAATAATGTTTCAGGGCTCTCAAAACCAGAATTAATCGAAAAGCACTCAGTAATGGGTCCAATAATACCCAGTTTTGAAAGTGCATCCTCTCATGCCAGGGTCCAATAATACACTATTCACTAGCTTAGCAAATCCTCCCATGCACTTGCTTGTGTCACAGTCACACTAACCTGCAAGAAATACAAACGTCAGCAACAGCAACAGCAGCTACAAATCATATTGGAGCTAAAACAAACAGGCATATACCACTACATGAATTAATACAAGGTATCCAGAAAAAGCTTAATCAAAATTTAATAAAAATGAAGATACGCCAAATAACTGAATTTTCACCAACACCCACATATTTAGTGGCATATCACGATGGATTTGTCACCCTTGATAGAAATTAATTAAAATATGAAAGTCCTTTTCTGATAAAGGAATAATTTGTCTTCCTGGAAACCAAGTTGCTCTTGCAAAGTACTACACTACAAATTATTCATATTTATCTCCAAATTTACTCTAGTTTTGATTTAGAAAATTCGCATCATAAATACGGAAAACAAAATTCCTGTCACTCACCACTGCTATTAGCCACAATTGTAAACACAATCCTGGTATTTACAACCAATTACCGGCAATAAATTGCCTGATCAATTTGCGGTGGAATCTGCTTTATTTCAGTTCCAAGTTCTTGTTCAATCCTATATCTGAACGAAAGAGTAAACGCATCAGAAACTACACCGAGTATCTCAAAAAATCATTCAAAAGTAAATTACATACAAATTAAAGCGATCCTCGTAAGTAATCAAATTCACTGCCAACCCAAGGTGCCCAAACCTCCCTGAACGACCAACCTATCATCAGAAGAGCACCCTTTAGAACATGTACAGATAACTAGTATCCAAGAAAATGAGTTAGAGAGGGAGTGACCACAAATCATACATACCCTGTGCAAATAAGTCTCTGAGTTCTTGGGAAAATCAAAATTAATAACAACATTAACTGCCTGAATGTCTATTCCTCTAGTAAAAAGATCTGCAATCATTTCACATAAAGAAGCATGAAAAACTTCAATCATTACAATATATGTAAAAGCATAATATCTAACCAAAAGTTTAATTAAAAAAGAAATTAATATACCACAACATAAGAGCGCAACACCAAAAAAAATTAAATATTGTACAGTTAATGATAACTAAATTTGCTTTTGAGAATAAAACAAATAATATGATATCCAAAAAAAGAAATCAATCAAAATCTAACAAATGTTGCACATAACCATAACTGGTAGGATTAGTATTATTCACATGCAACAGGGAAAAATGTAATCATTTTAGGGTTGTGTTAAAGTGTCAGAAACATACCAGTACAAACAAGATTTCGGCATGCACCATTGCGGAAGTCATGAAACACTCTGTTACGATGGTCTTGCAACATCTTTGCATGAATATAGAAACATGAATACCCAAGTTCTGTGATTTTCTTGGCAAGAAGTTCTACTCGATTCACCGAGTTGCAGAAAATGATAGACTGGTTTATTTGCAGCTGAAATAGAAGACATCAACATCATCAACATATTCCAGGCAGCATATAAGAAAACCAAGACAACAAATAAAAAGCAAACCTTAGAAAATAGAGTATTTAGGCAATGGACTTTCTGCCTCTCTTCCACAAATGCATAATATTGTGTAATACCCTTCAGAGTTAGCTCATCCATAAGGTTGATGACATAAGGTTTATGAAGATACCTATCTTTGAAATCCTTTACAGTAACCGGAAATGTAGCTGAAAACATCAAGATTTGACGGTTTGGAGGAAGAAAATGAATCAGCTGCTCTATAGAAGGTTGGAACTCTGGGGACAGCAGCTTATCAGCCTGACAAACACAGAAAGCTACGTAAAGCTTCAGATAGATAAGTAACTGTAACCACTAAAAAACATAGACCTTAAAAATGCCATAGAAAGAACATACACAAATGATGGAAGAGAAAATATATTTTCTCAATATTTAAAACATAAATGAGAAGATCAATTAACAAAGGCATTTCCTTTTGCAACCGGATTGACAACATTTAGGAGATTCAACAAAAACTTAAAACAAGCATGCACAACAGATCATGTGTAATAACATTCAATCATTATTCTCACTTTCAACTTCCTAAACCTCTTTAAATATGAAATATTTACAAACTGTTCATTACTATCAACCAAATTTTACAGACGAATGTCATCCAGGTTAAATATAGTTACCTCATCCATAACAAGCATAGAGCAATCTTTCATAATACAAACACCTTTCTTAGCAAGATCTAATATTCTTCCTGGAGTTCCAACTAGTAAATGAACTGGTTGATATAAGCGCATTATATCATCTTTCAGGCTGGTACCACCTGTTGTAACCATAACTTGTATTTTCAAGTGTTTTCCAAGTTCTTTACACACTTGAGAAGTCTGCAAAGCCAATTCTCGGGTTGGGACCAGTATAACAACTGCAGGAGATAAAAAATACATAGAAAACATTCAGAACATGTAAAGTGAATCATCATGCTTATTCAAATAGTCAACCATGAAATAGCTAAAGATTATGCAGAATTAAATCATGATTCAACAACGCCACTAACATATATCACAAATATTTTCAACTATAGCAATAAAATCAATTGTGTCCTTCATATAAAATAACTTTCCAAGGGAATCAACTTGGCAAAACAGGGTATCCATTACTTTATTTGAAATTCCGAAATCTTGTGTTTAAACATAGAGCTTTTGTTATCCAGTAGAGAATAAGGAGAGGAGAAATAAATTCCTATTTTATCAATGTTCAAACTTGATGCACCCTTGCCCAGCTTGTTAATGCAACTCTAGCTGAATCTTACCAGTGCCAAATCCCATTTTCCTTTTTTTATTAGAACACTGCTTACAATCATCTACAGGCTACCGATATGCTTATTGAATTGAAACATCATTATATACAGTTCTTTCAACAGGGTTATGAGAATCGAGGACTGGAGGAACAGATCAAACCTTGAATAACATTATTATCTTGGTCAATTTTTTCCAACGCAGGAATGCAAAATGCAGCAGTTTTGCCAGTTCCATTTTTAGCCCTAGCAAGAATGTCACTGCCAGTAAGAGCAATTGGAATGCTTTCTTCTTGGATGGGAGAAGGCCTTTCAAAACCCTTCTCATATATTCCCATGAGCAGCTCACGCTTCAAAAAGTAATCCTCAAATTCATTTCCTTTTGTTGCTGTTACATCCTGGAGATAAAAAATGAAGCAGATCAAGACTAGCATAGTAGCATGTAAATATGTAACAAAAGTTAATAATAACAAAACCCACAATCATAGTAGCTAAAATGACTGATCTGTGAATGGTATAATTTTATTATACCTTTCAAGTATAACAAATATAAAGTGAAATATATGTAAAATATAATAACATAACACTCAGAAGTCTAACATCAAGGGTATACGCCATTGACTGCACTAGTTACAAGGAATAAAACTAAATACATCTCATTCCCTACACGATATATAAATGATTCAAGTACTTTGTAAATTTTACAGGCACAATTTTGTTCTAAATAACTGAGTAAATTACCAAATGTCTAATAGAGCACAAGGCACTAAGAAAAGACATGAATACATTGATATTGTGCCAGTTACACTCTATGACAAAAATGAATTTCATCAATCATTTATAATATATTACTGTATGAAAAACGGCTCCATACTAACAAGAATATGCAGAAACAAAAAGTAAGAATTAAAAATATCAAAACCAAGGTGTTACCAAGGATCTCAAAGATGTGATTAATGCAAAATATACATAACCAATAACTTGAGGTATAACATGATGGTATTCCATGACCTTACCTCAGTCTTATAGCGTGTATCAGCTGGTGGAATCTTGAGTCTTGCTTTCCAATCTTGCGAACTAACAGGAAAACAAAAAAGTAAATGATGCTAACATGAGAACACACCTTGCTTTTGGAATAACAGAACCACCCGAAAAAAAAAATTATTTCATCTAGTAGTAAAAGAACAAAATCAAGTGATAACCTATTGTAGACCCATAATATCACCAAAATAACTCTGTAACTATTATACTAACGGTTTAAATAATACATGTTCCAAATATTGTTATTAAAATTGTATAAATTGTAAAACAGATTATGTCGTTCAATTCAATTCTGAGACACACCAATTCAGACCACATTTGAAATAGAAAATGGTCTCATGCTGTATCTCTTTTTGCTGAGGGACCATAAATAGGGCAAAGTTTGTGCAGTCACTGTTTTTCTCTTAGTCAATTTTCAGGATTCAAATTCCAAATGAATGATTAAAGTTTCAATAATAAAATTTAGGATACATTCAATAGTGATATTGCTGAAAGTTAATGAAAAACCTAAAATATGAAAAAAAGTATCTAATAAGCATAAATGAATAAGAAGTACACCAATTGCCTATAGAAAAAGGAAAGTGGTGACAACTTCCAAGGGCAACAAATTGCCTTGCCAAATAAAAATAGATCATTGATGTCAATTCCTCTTATGATGAGTTGTTCACTCAAGTAAAAAATTTCAGAGGGTTGACCGAACAGACAATGAATCATGCAAAACAAAGTAAAAATGGTGCACAATTCAGTTCTGAAAAGAACACAGGCAGAAACATGGAAAGAAGACTGGCAAAAGAACTTCACGATCGCTGAACAGACAAAGGGATCTCTGATCTAGACACTAAAAGAATACAGGTTCCAGCAATACCAGTGTTATCAAATGCATAATATTGCAGAAAACCAATAAACCACCACATATGGTGGGCAAATACCAAAAGTCACATTCACTTCGTGGATGAAGTTATATACATGTATACACACACACAATTATGTTTGTATAGAAAATAAAAATCAAACTCATGCTGCATGTAAATAATATTACTCAAAAGTTTCACTCACAGGCCAAAGGCTTGCTGAAGATGACAAGAAGATGCAAAACACCCACAGCAGCCACAATAGCAGATTGTCACAATCACGGTTCCCAAGAACTCACCAACACAATACCACTACAGTGGCTATTTAACAGCACAGAGCAATGCCCTATGGTAACAATTCATGCCACCATTGGAACACAAACATCATCAAGCAAGCACATTGCAGAAACACCACAACCAACCACAAAGAATCAACAAAAAACAACAAAGACAGCACCTCAACCCTAACCCTAATCACAACACACAACAAAAATTGAGGCAAAATAACGAAATGACAACACACGAACCTCGAATCCACGGCTTCAGACTGAACGGTCTTCTCGACCTCGTCGACGGCATTGGCGTCTCTTCTCAGCCACTGCTGCTGCTGCTGCGGCTGTTGCATCAAATGCCTCTGCACGTAATGCGGTTGTTGCTGGTACGGTGGCCGAGGCTGAAACGCCTGATTCTGGTTCAGGCCTGGGTTCTGGTTGAGGTTGGGGTTGTGGCCCACGTTCGGATGGAAACCTCCTCGGCCAAGCCCCATTCCGGGAGGGTACCTCGCTCTATTGTTGTGGTGGTGGTTCATCTCGCCGATTCAAAACCCAAGAAACTCAATCTAACCTAAACTACCCAAAGAATTTACAAATTAACACGAAAACTACGTCTCAATCTGATATCATACAGCAGGAAAGGGTTAGGGTTTGGTCTTGTTCGGGGAAATGAAAATTGGAGCCGAAAGGGTTGGGAATTCCTACAGATCTAGAAAGAAAGAGGGTTTTGTAAGGTTCTTGGTGTTCAACCCGCAGAGAAAAGAAGAGAGAATTTGTCTTATTTATATCTTGGCTTGGAAGGGTTAAGGTTGAAAGGAAGAGAAGAAGGGAACAAAACACAGAAACTCAGAAAAATAATGAATGCAGAAGAAACCTCCAATTTCCTTCTTAGTTCCCTCTTCTTTTTCTATGGTGGACCAACTCTTTCTTTATTTATTTTCGAACAATTATTTTATGGACCCTGTTCTTGCTGTTATTCTCTAAAGTTCCCCATTCCTTTTTCATGCCTTCAATTATATTCAATGCAATCCTCAAAATAAATATTTACTTTATCACAAATCAAAATAAGCTGGCAAGTAATTATTTACTTTATAAGAAATTAGCTGTGCATGGCCCTGCAAAATTGATTTGTTTCGTGTTATATTAATAGAGACTGTTATATATAGTATATTTATTACATCTTATAATTATCTCAAAATTTATTTCGTACGAAAAAATTATTTATTTCGCTATAAAAAAGCCTTTACATTCAAAGTGCATGTTTATTAAAGTTTTACACAAAAAATGTACATTTTGAAAGTATAATTATAATTTAGTATATATGATTAAACTCAATAAATATAATATGTATAATTAATTTTTTTCTAAAAAGTATTATATTCATTAATGAAATATATTTATTATTTTTAAATGTTAAATATATATATATATATATATATATATATATATATATATATATATAACTGATTGCATTTATTAAATATTAAGTACAATTAAAAAATCTCTTATATTCATTAAAACTAATTTATTACTTTCATAAATATAATACATATTTAATAAATATGTGACTTTATATATCATAAATGCTTGCATTTATTATATTTTGTGTAAATAATTTGTCCTTTTCTATCCGAAACTATAATATTCTAACTTTAAAAATAAATATATATAGTTTTTTTAGTTTAATTATGTTAAATATCTTTTACGTGTGACGTACTTTTATACTAACATTTGAGTATAAAAGATTTAAAGCATTAAAAGTTACAAGTGAAAAAATATAGAAAATAAAATAATTTAAGTATTTAGGTAGGATGATTTGATGTATAAATTTTAAAAAATTATCTTAACATGTATTTATAAGTTATAATTAAGCCTAATTACTAATGTGGTCTCAAAAATTTAAAATAGAGGAACTAAATTGAAAAAAAAATCAGTATCATGTGACAATAATATTGACACGTCAAATTGCTACCGTCAAGTGACACGACTATGATCTGACACGTGGTAATTAATGTTTAAAAAATTTTAAAAATTAAAATTAAAAGTTTCACAAATTGACATGTAACATGTATAGATATGACGTTAACGTAAACTCAGCGGAACCAACTAAATTGAACTCTTTTAAAAAATTATAATACTAAATTGAACCAAAAAATAATAAGGAAGTGAAAATGAACCAAACCAACACCTTAGAGGACTAAATCACAAATTAAGTCATTTTTAATTATAAAATTCCCTACAAAATAAATAAAAAATATTAAAAATGAAGTTATAAAAATTATTTATATTTAATGTTATAATAATAATATTAAAAAAATTCTTATTTTTTATTACCATAAAAAGAGTGAATTCATATGTCATCCCTTCTATTTTATTCTATTTTTATGTTATTTTCACCATCTATGAAGAGTTAAGTCTATGTTTATATTTAATTTTGTAATAATAATAATAATAATAATTTATTATTTTTTGTTATCATAAAAATAGTGAATACATATGCCCTCCTCCTTTATTTTCTTCTATTTTTATGTCATTTATATTATCTATGGAGGGCTAGGCAAGTGAGGTTGATTTTGTTGTAATCTTTTAAGCAAATTATGAAATTAGTTGGAATAAATTTGTTTATTCTTTTGATTATTGTCGTGATTTATTTTTATATATGTCTTTTATTTACATTGTAGTAAAGTGAGCATGTAATTTGATTAGAGTTATAAACTTTAATGTGTTTTTGCCTATAATTAAAAATGTATTTTGATTAAAGGTAAAAACTATAATAAAAATTAATAAAAAATGTACTTTGAGTAATTAGTTTTTTACTTCGTACAAGTGGTACAAGAATATACAAGATTAGACATAATAATATTTAATTGATAATGTACTTTTGTTAAATTTACTATGATTAATTTAAAAAGTTATTATTTTTTATCGATAATATACTTTGGTTAATAATGATAACAAATTAATTGATAATTTATATTTATTAATTTAAAAATATAAAACAATAATTAATTGAATAATAATATTTAAATAACCAACATAAATCCTATGTAAAATAAATATATTTTCTTTATTAATATTTTTATTTATTTTTATTGTTTTAAAATTTTATTTATTTATTTCATTTATTATTTGTCATCTAATATCTTATTTGTTTATTTTATCTTTATCTTATTGTATTTGAATATATTTTTAGTGTATAAATTTTATAAGAACTACTTTGTAAAAAATTAATTCATATTTTTTGTGAAATAAGATTGACTTTACTCTTTTTATTTGGTTGACTACTATCTTAACAATTATGAAGTTATTGTAGATTAATAATAATTTGATCACATCAACCATATTGTTATCAAATTTAACAATTATGAATTTACTATAGGTTAATAATGATTTGATCGTGTCAACCATATTGTTATCAAATTTGGTTATTTTCAATAGTTTATATAATTTTATTATTAGTGATCGTTATTGAATGTAGTTTGTTTTATTACAACCATATAATTGAATTCTAAAATGTATTTATAAAATTTTAAAAATTAAATAATAAAACAATTTATTTTAGTAAAGTTAAAATATGTAAGGAAATGTATAAACCAGAACTAGTTATGGTTATCTACAGTTTTTTGCAACTGCCAAGTTTTAATTGCTTTCATGTAACCACAATATGCACTTCATGGGCATTTTCCTTTCTCACCTATACATCTTAACCTCACTCGTCTTTTGTCATTCTTTACGAACTTTATATTTCTCCCATTTTCAAGTGCATAGCTTTTGATGGCTTTTAAAAGTTCCTCCTTTTTCAGTGAAATAGGTCCCCACTTCCCATTTATAATCAACCATTGTCTTGGGCATTGTAAAAGTACCAAAATTTCCATACCCCTCTTCATCACTATCTACTACATCACTCATATATTCATCATATATCCATTCATCATCCGACAACCCCCTGACATCATCCTCCACGTTAGTATCATACTGTTTGTTCACTTCTAGTCAAGAAGCAGTAGATTTCCCACGTGAAATAGATTCAACCTCAACTTCTACAATACTAGACCACTCCTTATTACCTAGTTCATCATCTATATCACAATCAATACTAACATCTAGTAGGTTGTCAGTACTTTCATCCATGCTATCATCAGGTCCAGACTCAGTCCAAATGTGAACATCACCATCTTCTTCTATCTCAGTATGCCCCACACCTTGATATTGTACTTCTTCCTCCCTTAATTGAGCCTCAGCTTCAACTTTACAATGAACTCCAACATCCCTTAATTCACCCTCAACTTTAGCTTCACACTGAACTCCATCATCCCTTAATTCACCCTCAGCTTCAGCTCCACACTGAACTCCATCATCCCTTAGTTCACCCTCAGCTTCAGCTTCACACTGAACTCCATCCTCTTTTATCTCAGGCTCACCTTCAGCTTCACACTGGAAACTGTCACTTAAAACAACACCAATATTAGCCTGAGTTCCCTCTTCCCTTATCTCAACATCACATTCACCTTCAAGTTCAATAACATCTCCCAAAACAGCAACTCCACCTTCATATTCACCACCCTCTCCTAAAACACGTGCACCACCCTCCTCCTGTGTGTCAGGTTCATCCGAAAAATACTCCAACATTTCAATCACCTTGGGTTCAGACAATGAGTGTTCCACAAATAAATGAACTTCACCATTTAGTCTTGTGATATTAACCATATGCGTTACACCATTGTCATCACACAAAAGCTGCAGTCTGTCATCTAATATTGAAACACCTCCAACAAAGAACCATAATTTATTCTCTTCAACATACTCGAGCCCTTTTATCACGCTTAAAACAACAAAGTAGTTCCACATGTATGGGTCAAACGATAACCTAGTACTTTCCCCATATTTGTACCGCAACTTCCCATCACTTATGAATTTACCTCCATGGTGAAAAAACACCTCAATTTTTTCGTCCATCATGCAAACACGTATACAAATAGATACATAAACCTATATATGAATCAAATACCGACAAAAAAATGAACATATATTAAATACAAAACACACTAAAAAAGACACTCCAACAACAGTTTAAACACGAGGGACCACAACACAAAAGCATTTACACATGGTGGGCCAACAAAAGCATATTTAAACACCTTCAACCCATAATCAATATTTTGCTTCCCCCAAAACACACAACACACATAACCAATATTCTGGTTCCCCAAACCACAAACACCAGAACATGCACCGAACAATTTATTCACAAATTCACATGCTATAGAGAGAAACTCACCTTCTTCGCCCTTCTATTTAAACCAACGCGCTATTCAGATGAACGAACACCTCGATTGCAATTCGATTCCAGCAACTTCTCCCTCTTCTCTTCTCTTCACTTCGCTTCTCTTCGCAGAAAACCCTAGGTCATTTGTGTTTCCCCCAAATCAATTTTTTGACCCTCTCTTATTCTACCTAATTAACTTATTCAACAAATTTAACTTTTAACACATAATTACTTATGATCAAGCCACGTCAGTAAAAAATAACACATCAACATGTCTAGTCATTGTTCACTTAACAGTCATTAACGGTCGTTAACAATTATGGCTAAATTGTTGCTATTTTTCAAAATTAAAGACCCAATTGAGTCAAATAAAATTTGGGGGACCTACTTGAGATTTCGCTACAAATATGAGAACTTCTGGAATGATTTAACCAAAACTAATTCTCCTTACTAACTAATAGAAATAGTAGTGAAAACATATGTGTTATATGTGATGCCATATTTTTTTATTATAAATAATTAATTTAATCTTAAAAACTAATTAAATTTAATTTAACACCATTTAAAGGGGTAAAATACAAAAATGCAATTATTTTGATTTAAAATAATGATTGATAAAATTGAAAATAAATCATGTACATGAAAAAGAAAAAGAGAAATTCCATCTATATTTAAATATTTAGATACAATTGTATAGACTAGTGGAACGTTATAGTCGTCATGTCATGTGTCTCTTTTTTTAATGTATGTAATTAACTTCATTTAAAAAAAGAATTTTAAATTTAAATAAACAGCCGCGAAAATATTACTTAAAATAGTAAAACAGTAAGATAATTATTTTATATAAAGAGCCAAATTTAAATAAACGGTCACTTAAAAATGAAAATTGTAAAATAATATTTTAATTTAAAAATGGTTATTTAAAAAATAAAATTAGGAAAATAAATTCTAAATTTTAAATCTCCTTGATTCACTTCAACTTAAGATCATATCAGTTCTACTTTAACTTAAAATTATATGAATTATAATTCAAGTGTAACTCAATAACATACAATATTTTATCATATTTAATATTTTTTTAGTATATCAAAGATTTCACACATAAAAATATATATTAAAAAAAGTTCAATTTTAAGTTACAATTACTATTTAATAACATGATGGAGAAATTTCTTCTCATAACGAATGAAGATGTGAAGTTATAATTTTTATTAGATATTATACACAATTAATTTTGTATAGTAAATGTTATATTTACTAAATATAATACATTTTATACTTTATTACATAGTATCAAATATTTGAATTTTTATATAAAATTTAAGTATAATTAAGTTATAAATTCCTTAAAAATTTAAGTATTTTTAACTCAACTTTTTGTTATTTTTTTTATTGAGCATTCAAAATTTTTATAATTTTTTAATGAGTGATGTAATTCTTATCTTATCGATCAATTTGTTTATGTATCTTCGAATATTAAGAAATGTAAAATTTTATGATTTGGAAATTTTGAATTTTCAATAAAAAAATATAATAAAACTTAATTAAAAATTCCAAAGTTTATAAGAGAATTAAAACTTAAAAAACCTTAATTTTATATATACAAGATACAAATGCTCATGATACTCTATTGCTAGAAAACATTATAAAAGTATTCAGATATATTAAATACTTTATGAAATAAGCAACGTTTTTTTAAAGAAATATCTCCATTCTCTTCATCTTCTCTTTGACTATTTCCAATCTATTATACAAATATAATTAAAATTATATATTTTATTTTCACAGTCACGACACGAAGAATGTTAGTAAAGTTTGTTTAACGCTCAAATTTTTAAACATTTCCGTTATATTTATTGGAGATAGTGCATATAAGTTTAAATATAAAAATATTTCAAAAGTAACATTAACATTAGAATAGTTAAAGATTGTTTATATTAAATTCCATTAATTAAATTTTTTATATTGAGTGTTATATTCATTAAATACAATATATTTATTGCTTTTTATACATTTAATTATTTTTTATTAAACGTTTAACTTTTAATTTTTTCATCGAAATGATTTCATAATATTTTAAGCATTGCAACAAAAGATTAATTTGTTCTTGGAAGTAGTGGTTTTGGCCTCCCAAACACCTCGCAAAGCTTTTAAAGTGAAGGATTTTGGATACTCATGTTTTACTAAGTGGAAGGTTAAAATATATATATATATATATATATATATATATATATATATATATATATATATATATATATATATATATATGGTTCAAACTTTATTATTTTAGTCATATTATTAATTTTTTTAATTTACTATTCTTTAATGAGATTCAAATAATTAACGGTTATGAGTAGTAACGATGTCATTTCATGTTTTTTTTTTTTTGTTTTTTATTCATTTATTTATTTAACATTTTAACTTTTTATTTATTTTTCAAAAAATGTCCATGTGTTAACCTATAACGTGTCACATGTCAAAGTCAATATTTTATATTCGATTTGGTTCAATATTCGTTATTTTTGTTCAATTTAGTCCAAAATTTTTTAAGATGATGTTAATATCAAATTTAATTTTTATATAAATGTTATAATGATGTTTTTGTTAAAATTCACATTTTTATTAAATATTTTGGTTTAGGGTTACAATTAGTTTAATATTAGAACGAGAATTTTAAGGATGATGACTAATCTTAAAATTTTAGATATAATTTTAAACTAATTGTAATCTTAAACAAAAAATATTTAATAAAAATGTGAATTTTAACAAAAGCATAATTATAACATTTATATAAAAATTTAATTTGATATCAATCTGGAGAGGATACAATTGCTCAATTTTAAACAAAATTATGATCAAATTGAATAAAAATAACAAACATAGAGACTAAATTGAATATAAAACATTACACGTGGTATTCGTTTGGGTTGACATGTAGACATTTAAAAAAAAACAAAAATAATCCTGAAGTGACATGTGACAATCATTGTTCAACACCGTTAATTATTTAAACGACGTTAGCAAAAAAATGACCAAATCGAACAAAATTGATGAAAATTGAGACTTAATTCATAAAAAAACAATATTAGTACTAAAATGACAAAATTGAACGAAAATAGGGACCAAATGTATATTGTAAACAACGTTAGTAAGAAAGGACCAAATTGAACAAAATTGACGAAAATTATGACTTGATTGATAAAAAAACCAATATTAGGACTAAAACGACAAAACTGAACGAAAATATGGATCAAATTGTTTAACACTGTTAATTATTTAAACGATGTTAGCAAAAAATGATCAAATTGAACAAAATTGACAAAAATTGGGACCTGATTGATAAAAAAACAATATTATGACTAAAATGACAAAACTGAACAAAAATAGGGACCAAATGTATATTTTAACCTAAATATAAAGTCCTAAAATTTAAAATAATTATTATCTTATAACTTAGTAACATATTTGTATAAAATTTAAAATAATTATTATCTTGTAACTTATTTGTATAAAATGTATAATAATGATGGAATTGAATTATAATTTGATTGCTTGGAAAATTTGGGTGTTTTGTTGAATGCATATTCATGGAGATACATTTGTTTTATTTAGAGGTTGTAACTGGTTTTGGATTATTTCTAACTCGGTATAATTGAGTTTGGTTGCTCTAGTATGTTGGGCAGCGGCAAAACTACAAATTTTGAGCTTTTGTTCGTGCAGACTTGCTAGGTGAGTAAACGGCTCGCTTAGCGAGTGCTAAAACTAATTTTGACAGAGAGTTTTCCTCGTTGGGCGAATAATTTTCTTTGGATGAGTGGATTTTCCAGCTCTGAGTCATCTCGAAAAATTTTGAATTCCTTCTTCGATAACCGTCAGATCGATCTGAAATTTTTACAGCAAGTCCTAGACATATGATGCTTTGTTTTGACCGTTGTAATCTTTGTTTTAAAGTATATAGTGAGAGCAATTTTTCTTGTAAGGTTTCCGTAAATTAGGTTATTGACAAGCTTTGACCTTTGTCACTTGCGTAGTGCATAACTTTTTTGTATAGGTATCCAATTGGATTGATTCTTTTTGTATTAAGTTATTGATTCAATTATCTTTGATTTGAATGTAAGAACATATTGCAATTTTGTACAAGTTGCGGTTTTATTTTTAAAACCCCAAACCGATTTGCACACACACACACACACATATATAGTAGTGTTGTTAAGTTATTGTGTAAATTACTTGATGATTATGTGAATGTGTGAGAATGATATAAACTTTTGGAATTTAATGATGTATGAAACTGTGAATTGTGTTACATAATGATGATGACCTTGTTAATGGATATGTGTTGTATATTGATGATATATAATGTATGAGACTTATTTAACTGTGAATTGAGAGTGATGAATGGATTTTTAAGGTAAATCCTTTTAAAGTATGTGTGTTTTGGTGTGCATTGATGTAGGGACTCATAATTTGAAAGTTTATAGGTTGTGGTTGGAAGAACCATTTGTAGTTCTAGGAACCTGTATAGGATTAATCTTGTGTGTGTGTGTGGGGGGGGGGGTTATCCATGGTAAGTGCCAAAACTTCTAAAATGTTGGTTATCCGGATAACCGAGTCTAATGAGTCTTC